>NC_069504.1:302700269-302750269 GCF_027579735.1 Bombina bombina | reverse complement strand
GCATTCTGGTGCTTAATTCTCTTACCTAGCTAAAGGTTCAGCTGAATGATCCAAGGACTAACACAAGCCTACACAATGTTTTCTTTTGGTCAATGAGGCTAGGCTTACATTCAGCTAGACGGTTGAAGTTGTTTTATTTGTCCTATTTCCATGCACTTATGTAAAACTGAGGTAACGCTCATGGCTTAAAGTTATACAATTGGATTGAGTTAAGTCCAGAACCTTTAGATGTAATGACATGCTTGTTTAATTCACCTTGTAAAATTTCATATTTGTCAAATGGGCATGTTGCCATGATACTGCTTTATGAAGTTTTTTATTTCTGTCTGACATTTTACCTCAATAAAAATTATTTAAAAAAAAAAAAAAAAAAATATGTATTTCAGACCTCGTCTCCAGACATTCTCCCTCCCATCCCCTTCGATCAACTCATGACCTCCCCCCCTTCTCTCGTTACCTCCTCATATTCCCGTCTACAAGACTTCTGCAGACTGGCCCCTTTTTTGTGGAACGTTCTACCTCACTCCACAAGACTCTGCCCTAGTTTTGAAAGTTTCAAGCACTCTTTAAAGACTCTACTGTTCAGGAATGCATATAATATGCGCTAACCTTTTCTAACCTCAGTTCTTCCCTCCTTTGTTATCCCTTTAAACCACATAGCATGTAAGCCTACGGGCCCAACTGTTAGTAGATCACCTTTAGGAGAGCCAAATTACAACAGTGCAACTCTTGGCAGGGCCCTCTACCCACTTGTTTCAATGTAATGGTTATCTTGCATACCATATCTGTGTTTATAGTGCACAGAATGTGTAGGCGCTTTACAAATAACTGATAATAATAATATATCCTCTACAATAAAGTATACAAATACATCAAATATTTTAAGATTAATATATGGCTTTAAATGAAGCAATTTATAGTAAGTCATCTAAACTTAATTGTTATACCTCTGATACTCTTTATATAGTATGCCTTGCTGATGGCGAATCACAGCAAACTTTCTTTTATACTCTTCTAACGTTTCTTCTAATCTGTTAATAGACTGTTCTTTAGTTTCAGTTTCCTGCAGAATACAACAATAAAAATAAGTGACAATACAACAAAGTTTGGGTCAAAGTGTTATTGAAAAGTCAAAAAATATCAAAAGGAATGATCACACTTTACAACATTAAAGGATATTTGACATATGAAAATATCGCCTTCATCTCAGGCAATTCAAGCATTTTCAGAGATTTTATGAAAAAACTAAATGTATTCTTACCAGATAAATTCATTTCTTTCTTTGTAGTGAGAGTCCACAAAACCTTACTCTTGGAAATTACATCACCTGGCCACAAGGAGGAGGCAAAGACATCTACATCTGAGCTCTTTCATATATCCCTCCTACTTCCCCTTCCCTCCCAGTAGTAGATATAGCCGTATAGCCAAGGATAGGAGGAAAAGTAATAAAAATAGTAGGGTAAAGAAGTGCAAATTAAGACTGCCACCACCAAAAAAAATTGGGCGGGTTCATGAGACCTTACTCATGGGAACCAACACACAAGGAAAATTGTGGGTCGGACAAAGGTAGGCACCTATTTACTAGGAACCACCACCTAAAGAACCATCCTGCTAAATGCTGACTCTGCCAAGGAAAAAACATCAAAGTGATAAAACTTGGTAAAGGTATGCAAAGAAGACCAGGTTGCAGCCTTGCATATTTTTTATACAAACGCCTCAGGGAGTAGAAACAGAATAAGTGGAAAGAGCATTAATTATGGTGGGCGGTTGCTGACCCACGTCCAAGTAAGTCTTGAGGATCAAATTCTTCAACTAAGCGGCCAAAGACACTCAAGTAGCGTTCTGGCCCTTATGTTTACCAGAAAATAAGATGTACAGACTGGAAGACTGATGAAAATCCTTTGTCGCTTGTAGGTAAAAATTTCAAAGCCCTGATGACATCTAAATTATGCAAGAGTCTCTCATTAGATAAGGACATGACGGAAGAAAAAATTCTTGATTAATGTTTCCCGTTGATACCACCTTTGGTAGAAAACCAGAACTAGTACGTAAAACGGCTTAATTCGGATTGAACACCAAGTAAGGCGTATCACAAGATAGAGCAGACAATTACAAAACTCTGTGAGCAAAAGAGATAGCCTGCAAAAACAAAACTTTCAAAGATAATGTATTGATGTCCAAATAATTCATGGGTTTAAATTAAGGATGATAACAAAAAGGTGTAGTCCCAGGTATGCGTGTCCGGTATTAAATGTGTAACAAAGTCACTGTAGTATAAATATAAATGTAACTTCACAGACACTCAGGATATGTAAATACCAAATAGCCGTAGTGTGGTGTAAGCATTCCCCCCTCCTCTCACCTATGAAGCATCCGGTCCTGGGGGCAGGGTAGGAAAAACCTCAGAACGGTAAGCGCAGTGTTCCGGTGGCATTACATCTCCAGCCTGTCCGGTAAGTAGCAAACTAACTGCATCCGCTGTTGGTGCCTGTGATCCCTCGTCAGACGTTCCTGGAGGGAGGGGGGGGCGGGAACCATCTATCCGTCCTCAGTGTAATCTCTCACCAGATTGGTGGAGATACGTCCTCAGCTCAGTAGCTTGCTCCTGATTGGAGGGGAGTCAATCCAAGGCGAATCTCATAGTAAACTGTGGTGGCTGTAGTGTCCGTTCAGCAGTGCGAGTGTCAGGGATTGTAACGAGGAGCAGTCTCCTCTCTCAGTGCTCACGCTGGTAGGTCATAGAATCAACGAAAGAAAGAGGAAGCGGAGCACTGAGATAAAGTAAAAGTTCAATTTTATTATATCATTTAAAACAAAAAAGCATAAAGGAGATAAAGGGTGCTATTCCTTGCAAAAGGGTTCAGCTCAAACAGCTGCTGACATGTTTCGGCATTCCGCCGTTATCAAAGCTGCTGAACTGTGTTGGGAATAGCCCTCTTTTAAAACACAATGGCTGAACCCTATTGGGCAATAGTAAAAGGGGAAGGATTTCTTGTTAACCCCTTAGTAACCTATTACAAATAGGATTTATATATAATGTTACTTGAAACAGATAACCAAAAAGCCAGGTATGTAAACCCATGTAAATAATTACTCACACAATTTAAATATATAATTGAGAAAATGAGAACAACTGAAATACCATTCTTAAGCACATAGGTAATTGTCAATTTGAACCATGAATACTGCATTTACATCTTAAAAAATTTTTACGAAACAAAAAATATATATACTATATAGAGAGAGCATGTCCTGTTAACTTGCCAAAGAGCTAAGCTCTCTAACTGAACTCTAAATATTAGTTGAAAGAAGGGTACTTGAATACTACAGTTACAGAGGTGTATGACATATGAGTAAATTACTGAACCTGTATTCTTATAATTAACTCATATATGCAGGCTACCTGAATTACTAGCCTAATAGATATCCTCCTATATATTGAGGTCATATATTGAATATTCTAGTGGTATCAAGGGAGAAATGGTATATGGTGCTGTAAAGGGATTGGTGACATGGAAGTGGTGTAAGTATAATAAAGGCAAATTTTGGGCCATATTCTATAATAAATTGTGAATATAACTACCCTAAAGAATAGGGTTGAAACAAAAATCATTCTCTTATATATTTATTAAATATATATTGAAGTAGTATGGCTATCGTATGTCCTGTACTATTATGTGCACTACATATGCTAGATGTGGACATGATAAAAATAAATTAAATAAAATATTCAAAAATAATAAAGTTACATAATCTCACTGTTCAGGAGTTATAGGGAATTGCCTTTACACCTCAATCATTCCCAGTGATTGATCAGGTCATACATTGAATTTAGACCTACTGGATGTCTGGTTTTCAATGTGAAGATCCAAAAGATCTCACGTTTGGATAAAAGTTTGTCCCTATCCCCTCCTTTAGGAGGTTTGAGTACTCTCTCTATGCACATCCACCAAAAGGTTTCAGAACTTTTGTTGTGAACAGTTGTAAAGTGTTGGACCAGGGGGGTACTTGCTGTTCCTGCCCTGATGCTCGAGAGGTGCTCCCTAATCCTTGATCTGACCTCCCTGGTAGTGAGGCCAACATACTGTTTGGCACACACTGTACATGACGCTAGGTAGAACGTATAGGTCGATCTACAATTTAGACACATGTTAATAGGGAATGATTGACCCGTGGCCGATGACCTGAAATGATCACTCATTTCAACTTTTTCGCAGGCGACACAATCCCTATTGTGACACTTAAACATTCCCTCCTGGGTGAGCCAAGATGACTCATGTTTTTTAGTGTCCTCGCTAATTCTTGTTGGGGAGACCTGCCGAGAAGTGGCAGGATTTGGTTGTTAAATCCGCTAGTCCATCATCAGCCCTGAGCATAACCAGATGTTTTTTGATTATCTCACAGATCTGTGGATACTGCTCTGAATGGTCAGTCACAAAAAAGAGATCATTCTGCGTGTTATGCCTTTTGCTTTGTTTGGGTTTAGGGTGCAGTAGATCCATTCTATCAATTTTTCTGACCTCATCTAGGGTTGATGTTATACAGCTGCTTGCATAACCCCTCGCTTTGAGTCTGTCAGATAGTTTCCTTGCTTCTTCCTCAAAATTGTCCAATTCTGAGCAATTCCGTTTTAAACGGATAAACTGTCCCTTTATAATCCCTTTGAACACGCTCTTGGGGTGACAGCTCGTAGAATGTAGTAATGTATTGCCCGAGATTGGTTTTCTAAAGGCAGTGCTACGAACTTTTTCACCAATTACCCCCAAGAGTGTTACATCAAGGTAATTAATACTCATGTTGTTGGACTCAGAGGTGAAGCTCAATCCCAGGTCATTTTCATTGAGAAAGTTGAGAAATGCAGATAATTCGTCCGAACTCCCCCACCAAATAAATAGGAGGTCATCAATAAACCTCCTATAAAAAACTACATTTGAGCAGAGGGGGTTTCTACCTCCAAAGATGTGGTCCTGCTCCCACCAACCCATATAAAGGTTGGCGTAAGATGGGGCAAACTTTGCCCCCATCGCAGTCCCACAAATCTGGAGGTAGAACACCCCCTCAAACTCAAAGTAGTTGTGGGATAAAAGAAACTCTGCTACGCGGAACACATACTCACAGAAATCAGGTTCTTGGCCATGGTATTTATTCAAAAACCAAGACAGAGCCTTCAAACCTTTAGCATGTGGAATTGACGAATAGAGTGATTTGACGTCAACTGTAAGCCAAACATAGCCTGCCTCCCCCTTGATGTTCTCAAGGAGTTTTAGACTGTGCATGGTGTCTCTTGTATAGCTCCATAAATTGGGAACCATTGGCTGCCGGACCTGGTCCAACCACTCGGAAGTGTGCTCCAAGAGAGATCCTATGCCACTGACAATGGGCCTTCCTACCACATTGTCCAGTGACTTGTGGACCTTAGGTAAAAGGTTAAAGGTCGGAATGGTGGGAGTATTTACCAAAAGGTAAATACTAGTTTCTTCATCTAAGAAACCTACCTCAATGCCGTCATCAATTAGACTCTCAAGTTTTCTCTTAAAAATCGTGGTAGGATCAGTGCTCAGCACTCGATAATCTTGGGCATTGTGCAGTTGTCTGTGGGCCTCTTTGATGAAATCTGTTTTATTCATCACCACTACACTTCCGAGTGGTTGGACCAGGTCCTGCAGCCAATGGTTCCCAATTTATGGAGCTATACAAGAGACACCATGCACATTCTAAAACTCCTTGAGAACATCAAGTGGGAGGCAGGCTATGTTTGGCTTACAGTTGACGTCAAATCACTCTATTCGTCAATTCCACATGCTAAAGGTTTGGAGGCTCTGTCTTGGTTTTTGAATAAATACCATGGCCAAGAGCCCGATTTCTGTGAGTATGTGCTCCGCGTAGCAGAGTTTCTTTTATCCCACAACTACTTTGAGTTTGAGGGGGTGTTCTACCTCCAGATTTGTGGGACTGCGATGGGGGCAAAGTTTGCCCCATCTTACGCCAACCTTTATATGGGTTGGTGGGAGCAGGACCACATCTTTGGAGGTAGGAACCCCCTCTGCTCAAATGTAGTTTTTTATAGGAGGTTTATTGATGACCTCCTATTTATTTGGAGGGGGAGTTCGGACGAATTATCTGCATTTCTCAACTTTCTCAATGAAAATGACCTGGGATTGAGCTTCACCTCTGAGTCCAACAACATGAGTATTAATTACCTTGATGTAACACTCTTGGGGGTAATTGGTGAAAAAGTTTGTAGCACAGCCTTTAGAAAACCAATCTCGGGCAATACATTACTACATTCTACGAGCTGTCACCCCAAGAGCGTGTTCAAAGGGATTATAAAGGGACAGTTTATCCGTTTAAAACGGAATTGCTCAGAATTGGACAATTTTGAGGAAGAAGCAAGGAAACTATCTGACAGACTCAAAGCGAGGGGTTATGCAAGCAGCTGTATAACATCAACCCTAGATGAGGTCAGAAAAATTGATAGAATGGATCTACTGCACCCTAAACCCAAACAAAGCAAAAGGCATAACACGCAGAATGATCTCTTTTTTGTGACTGACCATTCAGAGCAGTATCCACAGATCTGTGAGATAATCAAAAAACATCTGGTTATGCTCAGGGCTGATGATGGACTAGCGGATTTAACAACCAAATCCTGCCACTTCTCGTATCGGAGAAGTAAAACTATAGGTAATGTGGTCTCCCCAACAAGAATTAGCGAGGACACTAAAAAACATGAGTCATCTTGGCTCACCCAGAAGGGAATGTTTAAGTGTCACAATAGGGATTGTGTCGCCTGCGAAAAAGTTGAAATGAGTGATCATTTCAGGTCATCGGCCACGGGTCAATCATTCCCTATTAACATGTGTCTAAATTGTAGATCGACCTATACGGTCTACCTAGCGTCATGTACAGTGTGTGCCAAACAGTATGTTGGCCTCACTACCAGGGAGGTCAGATCAAGGATTAGGGAGCACCTCTCGAGCATCAGGGCAGGAACAGCAAGTACCCCCCTGGTCCAACACTTTACAACTGTTCACAACAAAAGTTCTGAAACCTTTCGGTGGACGTGCATAGAGAGAGTACTCAAACCTCCTAAAGGAGGGGATAGGGACAAACTTTTATCCAAATGTGAGATCTTTTGGATCTTCACATTGAAAACCAGACATCCAGTAGGTCTAAATTCAATGTATGACCTGATCAATCACTGGGAATGATTGAGGTGTAAAGGCAATTCCCTATAACTCCTGAACAGTGAGATTATGTAACTTTATTATTTTTGAATATTTTATTTAATTTATTTTTATCATGTCCACATCTAGCATATGTAGTGCACATAATAGTACAGGACATACGATAGCCATACTACTTCAATATATATTTAATAAATATATAAGAGAATGATTTTTGTTTCAACCCCATTCTTAGGGTAGTTATATTCACAATTTATTATAGAATATGGCCCAAAATATGCCTTTATTATACTTACACCACTTCCATGTCACCAATCCCTTTACAGCACCATATACCATTTCTCCCTTGATACCACTAGAATATTCAATATATGACCTCAATATATAGGAGGATATCTATTAGGCTAGTAATTCAGGTAGCCTGCATATATGAGTTAATTATAAGAATACAGGTTCAGTAATTTACTCATAGGTCATACACCTCTGTAACTGTAGTATTCAAGTACCCTTCTTTCAACTAATATTTAGAGTTCAGTTAGAGAGCTTAGCTCTTTGGCAAGTTAACAGGACATGCTCTCTCTATATAATATATATATTTTTTGTTTCGTAAAAAAATTTTAAGATGTAAATGCAGTATTCATGGTTCAAATTGACAACTACCTATGTGCTTAAGAATTGTATTTCAGTTGTTCTCATTTTCTCAATTATATATTTAAATTGTGTGAGTAATTATTTACATGGGTTTACATACCTGGCTTTTTGGTTATCTGTTTCAAGTAACATTATATATAAATCCTATTTGTAATAGGTTACTAAGGGGTTAACAAGAAATCCTCCCCCCTTTTACTATTGCCCAATAGGGTTCAGCCATTGTGTTTTAAAAGAGGGCTATTCCCAACACAGTTCAGCAGCTTTGATAACGGCGGAATTCCGAAACATGTCAGCGGCTGTTTGAGCTGAACCCTTTTGCAAGGAATAGCACCCTTTATCTCCTTTATGCTTTTTTGTTTTAAATGATATAATAAAATTGAACTTTTACTTTATCTCAGTGCTCCGCTTCCTCTTTCTTTCGCTGATTCAAATTAAGGATGTTGTAAATCTTTAAAAACCAAATTAAGACTCCAAGCAGGAGCAACAGGCTTGATCACAGGTCTAATTCTCAACAAAGCCTGCACAAAGGACTGAATATCTGGAAATCTCGATCAGAGCACCAAGACAAAAAAATGTTCCATACCTTATGATAAATCCGCCTGTAACAGGCTTACAAGCCAGAACCAGAGTTTCAATTACAGAGTCAGAGAAGCCCCTCTGAGAAAGAATCAACAATTTAATCTCCAAGTAGTAGGGCTGAGAGACTGCAAGTTTTGATAAAAGAACGTGCTTGAGCCAGAAAATCCGGCCTCTGAGGCTGCCGCCACAGAGGAGCACTATACATCCACACCAGGTTGGCATACCAGGTTCTGGGGAGAGAATCTAAACAATTTATCAGCTGATCGAAAATCTCAAGGTTGAAAGACCATTATCCTGAGTGGAGTGCCTGACGGTTCAAATAGTCTGCTTCCCAGTTGTCCACTCCTGGGATGTGAATGGCTGAGATTATGCATTGATGTACCTCCACCCAATTCTGCATTGGTAGGGAACTGCACGTTCCCCCTTGATGATTTATGTACGACACCATTGTTAGGCTGTCGGACTGAAAGCGGATAAATGGGACTGAGCAAAGAAGGGGCCACGTCTGTAGTTCCAGGACGTTGATCGCCAATATCTGGTGGAAGGCTCTACCACATGTCTAACTGAGACAAGTAGGTGATCTTAGTTCAACTGTTGCAACATGCATAGTTGTAGAGGGTGCAAATGAAATCTTGCAAACGGCATGGCGTCTGACACCACCACCATGAGACCCACTACCTCCATGCACTGAGATACAGATGGGGAAGGGAGAGACTGAAGCTTCTGGCAAGCTGATTGAAGCTTGAGCTTACGTTGGTCTTTAAAAAAATTATTCATAGCCACTAAATCTATGAAAACTCACCAAAAAAAGACACTTTTGTTCGAGGTGTGAGAAAACATTTGGCTATGTTGACCTTCCAGCCATGACTGTGAAAATACCAGAGTAACTTCTTGGTGTGAGCATTTGCTAAAGGTAAAGATGGCACCTAAACCAAGATATCATATTGAGCCCAAATCACTGAAAATTCTGGGAAATGTAGCTAACCCAAAGACCAGAGAAGTGAACTGGTATTGCCTGTTCAGAAAGGCAAATCGGAGGAACTGATGATGAACCTGATGGATAGGGATGTGAAGATACGCATCATTCAGGTCTATTGAAGATATAAATTTACCCTGAAGTACTAAAGGTAGAATTGACCTGATGATTTCCATCTTGAAAGATGGGACCCTTAAAAACTTGTTCAGAGTCTTAAGATCCAAGATGCATCTGAACGTCACACATTTTTTCGGCACAATGAAAAGGTTTGAATAGAATCGTTTTCCCTGATCTGACTATGGACCTGGGAAAATTACCCCTTGTCCTGCAAATAATTTATGCACTGAAGAAAAGTCACTCTTTTCTGGCCTTCTGGAAATGTAAGCCATAATAAACCTCCCCCTTGGAGGCCGAGATCTGAATCCTATTCTGTATCCCTGAAAAACAAACTCCAATACCCAAGGGTCCTGAATGTACTGAGCCCATCCCTCTCGAAAAAGGCTTAGTCTGACACCTATCGGAGAGGAATCCGGATTGGGGGCCGCACCTTCAAGCGGTCATGGAATCAGAGGAAGATTTATTGGGCTGCTTGGATTTTCTCCAGATTGGATTTGGTCTCCAGGTAGGCTTGGATGATTCATTCAAGATTATTGTCTAAAAGGCAAGAAAGCTCTTTTGCCCCTGTCACTATAGACATAATTGAATCCAAACCAGGGCCAAATAGGTTCTTACCCTTAAAGGCTAAAGTAAACAGTCTAGACTTGGACACCATGTCAGTTGACCATGACTTAAAGGGACAGTAAACCTAAAAAAAAATGTTTTTTATTACATAATATAAAAAATCACCGGATATATTATGTAATAAAAAACTAGCACTAATATAATGTTATATAATTCTGCACTATGTGCAGAATTATTTAACATTATTTTTTAGGTTTACTGGCACTTTAAGCCAGAGAGCTTGTCTGGACAAGACTGCCAAGGCTGTATTTCTGGCATTAATGCAGATAATCTGGATAATCGCATAAAAAACGAATGAATTTGCTGTCTTTAAGGACTGTATGTGGTCTTTGATCTCCTCTAAGGAAGAATCCACAGACACCAGATCAGATAAGGAGTCCCACCAGAATTCTGCAGGCAGCTCCTGCAACTGCAGCAATACTTCCTACTGGCTGAAACAATGCTCCCTTGTAAGAAAGCCTTTCTAAGTTAACCCGCAAGCTTTCGGTCCATAGGGACCTTAAAAGAAATACAGTCTTCCAAACGGATAGCAGTTTGTTTGGCCAAGGTAGATATAGCACCGTTTAACTTGGCAATAGTACCATATTGATATAAAATTGTACTCAGCTACAGGAAAAAGTTTCTTAAACGTTGGAGAAGTAAACGGTACTCCTGGTTTATCCCATTCCTATGAAATGATGTCAGAAACCAAAGATGGAGCAGGAAAGGTTTCAGAGGCCCTAGACTTGGGTTTAAAAATGGGATCTAGCTTCTGTCCTCAACCTGTTTAGGTTCCTAAACTCCTAGAGTCTTTAGTAACTCCTTAAGAAAGGATCGTAGATGATCCATCTTAAACTGGAAGGTAATGACCTCAGATTCATCTGATGATATGTCTCCCTCTGAACCAGAAGTCTTGTCAAAATCTGGCAACCGAAGGACCAGCTACCCATGAAAGAAGATCCTGAAGACATGTTATTAAGCTTCTGTTTACTTGCAGGCAGCATTGCTGCAATCGCCTCAGTAACTGCAGACTGCAACTGAGTTTAAATTCTGCAGCAAACTCTGTCACTCCATCCTGAGTAATATACACAGGTGGATGTCCCATAGAAGGTGGGGATCTGGGACCCTGAGAATGAGTCTGAAGAACAGATGTAAGGCAAGAGCTGCAATACTGTGCAAGGACACATACACTGACCACCTTGCATAACATACATTGATTAACTGGAATAACAATATCTGAGGGATTGCCCTCAGATGAAACCTTAGAAATGGTTGCAGACTTAGGTTGCTCCATGACTGTCAGTAAGAGAGACCACTAACCCATCTATAAATACTGAAGGATAAAAATCAGGAAAACGTAGCTTACAAGCTTGCTGAGAAGCCCCTTTTTACCCTAATATAATTTAATATAGTGTCCCCTTAGTGTCCTTAAAAATTGTCACCAATATATCAAATTCGAATATACATATCATTTAACACCCCTATGTGCTCTGGTATAGGGTCTTACCCCTCCTGAGGTCTCTTACACAATCTGGTAAAGAATGGTGACAGAAGTACTGCTCTCTCTGCATCTGGCTATGCAGAGAGAGGAAGAGACAGGAAGCAAGCTAAAACGTTCTACTGCAGCAGGAAGTTAGTTAACTCCTTCCTCGCCACCGAAAGACAAGCGCACTATGTCCCCGCTCTAATCTGTGACACGGCCACTGTCTCAGTGCACTGGTAGGTCTAGAATGTGACCAGAGCACTGAGTTACCGGGGCAGAGGGTGATTTAGAGGCCATAACCTCTTCACACAAAAGATATAAATAAAGCTCCCAATAGAAGCCAATGATACCTCACAGCACACAGAAGTAAAACTGAGGGGCCCCAATATACACAAAGTCCTCAGACAGCCATATATAAAAGCTGCCTGCCCTGTGCACAAACATATACCCTGTTTACAAACTATCACACTGTCTGAAAAAACCCTGCCAATTAGGTCCAACTTACACAGTATACAATGTGGGTGGCTAGGGGTACTTACAAAGTCCCTACCTAAACACAGCCAGTGGTATATAAAACTCTGGGTATTTACACCTACTGTATATCCTTGCACTCTCCTTGACGAGGCAAAGAACTACTGGGAGGGAAGGGGAAGTAGGAGGGATATTTAAGAACTATGTTGTAGGGTGCCTTTGCCACCTCCTGGTGGCCAGGTAATTCCCAGGAGTAAGGTCTTGTGGACTCTCACTACTATTAGAAAGAAATGTGCCATGTAGTTTCAGTATCACTATTATATTAGCAGCAAGTCTAAGTCTTTTCTATAATGTAATTAATTAAATGGTTATGAAATTACCTTCAAAAGATGCAAAACGTACTCGTTAAGTGTATTGATGAGATTAGTGCTGGAAACAGACATTCCTTCTGGTAGGTTTATTGCCCTGAATACAATATTAGCTCCTTCCGAATTATGTTGAAGAGCAAGCTGATTTTCAAGATGTGAAATCTAGGGAAAGATAGGCAACAGAATGGTTACAATCTACAGAAGCTATGTGTACTTAACTAGGTAGTATTTTTGCAGTCAATCTTCAACAAAGGATACCAAGAGAACAAGGCTATTTGATAATAGAAGTAAATGAATTTGGTAACAGAAGTTTAATATATACTACATATCGGAATCATTAAAGTTTAATTTTTACTTTATTGTCCCTTAAAAGTTTTTTACTCCATCTAGTTTACAGCTCAAAAGTCCTCAATTGTTTAAAGTTAAAGGGACACTGAACCCAAATATTTTCTTTTGTGATTCAGATAGAGCATGCACTTTTAAGCAACTTTCTAATTTACTCCTATTACCAATTTTTCTTCGTTCTCTTGCTATCTTTATTTGAAAAAGCTAAGGAGCAAGCCAATTTTTGGTTCAGTACCCTGGACAGCACTTGTTTATTGGTGGGCGAATTTATCCACCAATCAGCAAGAACAACCCAGGATGCTCACCAAAAATGGGCCGGTATCTAAACTTACATTCTTGCTTTTCAAATAAAGATACCAAGAGAATGAAGAAAATTTGCTAATAGGAGTATATTAGAAAGTTGTTTAAAATTGCATGCTCTATCTGAATCACGAAAGAAAAAATTTGGGTTCAGTGTCCCTTTAACATATAAGGTAGAGCAAACTAAAAGTAGAAATAGAATTAGAGAGAAAGTTCAGGTGTTTTGTGGTGTAACCTGAAGAAAATACATTTTAAGGATATAAAACCACATTCATTTCTGTTCACTTTATAGACTGTAGCCAGTTTAGGAAATTGCAAGAAATGATAATGGGGAAATAGAGCGACATAATAATAATGATATTAATGATAATTAAAATGCAGTGCAAAGGTTCACTTATGTAGAATTACATTTTTTAACAACTGCATCTGTAAAGTGTCATACCTTTTCATTGGCTTTAATCAACTGGTTTGAAATATTTGCAGCTTCTTTCCTTGATTCTTTAAGCTCTTGCCTTATTTCTTCATTTCGTCCTGTAAGCTGATCAACTTGAGCTTTCAGATGAACACTAATGTCAAATATGCCTCCAGTATTCTTTGTTTCTATTGCCTAAAAGAGAATATCTGCTGTAAACAATGCATACATTTGAACATATTTTTTTTTTAAATCTATGTAATGTGAGTAGAAGAAAAAAAAAGTGATATCATAATGTAAATTCAGTTTGTAAACTATACATGTATGAGCTGCTATTTAAAGGGATACTGAACCCATTTAGCCACCAATCAACAAGTGCTACCCAGGTTCAAAACCAAAAATGGGCTGTCTCGTAAGCTTACATTTCTGATTTTTTAAATAAAGAGAACGAAGACAAATTGATAATAGGAGTAAATTAGAAACGTGCTTAAAATTACATGCTCTATGTGAATCATGAATGAAAAAAATTGGGTTCAGTATCCGTTTAAAAGTTTCTGTGAATTTATGCGCAAAGATACATTTATAATTATGGATTATGTGCCTGTAAATTATGTAGAAGTACTACAGTATCAATCTTAAGATAAAAGCAATGAAAATAGTTAGTGATAGATTTTGTTATTTAAAATGCTGCATAAGCAACATCAAATTCTTACTGACATGAACTAATCTTTCCAGGCTAGGTATTACAATTGTTGCGTCTCCTCCTTTAAGCATAGGATCTTGCTGTGTGTCTTTGATGGCTTGTAATATTTCTCCCATGCCCTGCTGCATTTGTTTATTTTCTTCCGTAAGCTCTTTTACTGGCAATGGAAAAAGATTTATTAAAGTGAGACTTTACTGGGCAAATAAACAAAGCATGTACACACATTTCACCAACTACAAGTTTATTTTTCTATGATTTCAAAAGTAATTTACAGTTATCAATGGACAATACACTCACATTTAGATTTGAAGTCGGCCACAACAGTTTTCGTTCTCTCAAGCTCCCGTTCTTTTTCACCTAGCTGTGTTGAAAGATATTCATTCTGCTGTGAAAAAAGAGAGTTAAATGTCTTCATAAGAGGACGTGGTACATGATTATGCCACCCCAATTGGCTTTGCACAGTTTGGGACCAGTAGTGCCACTTTATGTTGGTTAAACACATAGGTTAAGGGAATCAATAGTGCTATAAGAAAATATTTTAGTGCGTAAGAGCAGTTTCTCAATGCAGCTTTATGTCCTTTAAAATTGGTGAACTTCTACTAACAGAGGAGATGAGGTGAAAGGTGCTAAGAAGACTAGGATATACTAATTTATACTATATAAAATAATAGATACGTACTGATTATACAAAAGCTATGTAAAAATAAACTACAGTAAGAAAAATCACACTTCCAGAGGGAGGTGGGAGAGATAGGTACTAAAATGCTTATTTTCAATGGTTCTCTCTAAGGCCCCGATTCCAAAAGATTTCCCAGTCTAGACGTGGTTTTCCACTCCGACACTCACAGGGGCAGCCCTCATGAAATTCTATTAAAAAAAAAAAGGGGGCTGTCCTTGCAAGTGGGAGATATCTCCCATAAGTAACTTTGTGCAATGCAGGGCGAAGTACAGAGGGAGAACCCCCGCGTATATTTAAACTTTAATATGTCAGGATATCGGAGTATTATTAAATAATATATATATGTATGTATTTTTATCTACACATATATTTATGATAAGACCAAGAACTAATTTTTTGTTATTTGCTTTGTGAAACTATGTGTAAACAAATCCCCTATCTCTGTTTCAATTAGAGAAAACAGAATTTATGCTTACCTGATAAATTTCTCTCTTGTGATGTATCGAGTCCACGGATTCATCCATACTTGTGGGATATTCTCCTTCCTAACAGGAAGTGGCAAAGAGAGCACCCACAGCAGAGCTGTCTATATAGCTCCTCCCTTAGCTCCGCCCCCCCAGTCATTCGACCGAAGGCTAGGAAGAAAAAGGAGAAACTATAGGGTGCAGAGGTGACTGAAGTTTTTAAAATAAAAATATACTACCTGTCTTAAACAGACAGGGCGGGCCGTGGACTCGATACATCACAAGAGAAAGAAATTTATCAGGTAAGCATAAATTCTGTTTTCTCTTGTAAGATGTATCGAGTCCACGGATTCATCCATACTTGTGGGATACCAATACCAAAGCTTTAGGACACAGATGAAGGGAGGGACAAGACAGGTACCCTAAACGGAAGGCACCACTGCTTGTAAAACCTTTCTCCCAAAAATAGCCTCCGAAGAAGCAAAAGTATTGAATTTGTAAAATTTGGAAAAAGTATGAAGCGAAGCAAAGACCAAGTCGCCGCCTTACAAATCTGTTCAACAGAAGCCTCATTTTTAAAAGCCCATGTGGAAGCCACTGCTATAGTAGAATGAGAAGTAATTCTTTCAGGAGGCTGCTGGCCAGCAGTCTCATAAGCCAAACGGATGATGCTTTTCAGCCAAAAGGAAAGAGAGGTAGCCGTAGCCTTTTGACCTCTGCGTTTACCAGAATAAACAACAAACAATGAAGATGTTTGACGGAAATCTTTAGTTGCTTGTAAGTAGAACTTTAAAGCACAAACCACATCAAGATTGTGCAACAGACGTTCCTTCTTTGATGAAGGATTAGGACACAGAGAAGGAACAAAAATCTCCTGATTGATATTCCTATTAGAAACAACCTTAGGAAGAAACCCAGGTTTGGTACGCAAATCCACCTTATCTGCATGGAAAACAAGGTAAGGTGAGTCACACTGTAAAGCAGATAACTCAGAAACTCTTCGAGCCGAAGAGTTAGCTACTAAAAACAAAACTTTCCAAGATAGAAGCTTAATATCTATGGAATGCATAGGTTCAAACGGAACCCCTTGAAGAACTTTAAGAACCAAGTTTAGGCTCCATGGAGGAGCAACAGGTTTAAATACAGGCTTGATCCTGACCAAGGCCTGACTAAACGCTTGAACGTCTGGGACATCTGCCAGACGTTTTGTGTAAAAGAATAGACAAAGCAGATATTTGTCCTTCTAAGGAACTAGCTGATAATCCCTTCTCCAATCCTTCTTGGAGAAAGGACAATATTCTAGGAATCCTAATCTTACTCCATGAGTAACCCATGGATTCACACCAACAAAGATATTTGCGCCAAATCTTATGATAGATTTTCCTGGTGACAGGCTTTCTAGCCTGAATCAGGGTATCAATGACCGCCTCAGAGAAACCATGCTTTGATAGAATCAGGCGTTCAATCTCCAAGCAGTCAGACGCAGAAAAATTAGATTTGGATGCTTGAATGGACCTTGGATTAGAAGGTCCTGCCTCATCGGCAGAGTCCACGGTGGAACAGATGACAGGTCTGCATACCAAGTCCTGCGTGGCTACGCAGGCGCTATCAGAATCACCGAAGCTCTCTCCTGCTTGATTCTGGCAACCAGACGTGGGATGAGAGGAAACGGTGGAAATACATAAGCCAGATTGAAGGACCAGGGCACTGCTAGAGCATCTATCAGTACCGCCTGGGGATCCCGGGTCCTGGACACGTAATAAGGAAGTTTGGCGTTCTGTCGGGACGCCATCAGATCCAATTCTGGTGTGCCCCATAGCTTAGTCAGCTGGACAAATACCTCCAGATGGAGCTCCAACCCAGTTCTCTACCCCTGGGATATGGATTGCTGAGAGATGGCAAGAGTGATCCTCCGCCCATCGGATTATTTTGGTTACCTCTATCATCGTTAGAGAACTCAGTGTTCCTCCTTGATGATTGACATAAGCTACAGTTGTGATGTTGTCCGACTGAAATCTAACGAATTTGGCCGCAGCTAGCTCAGGCCACGCCTGAAGCGCATTGAATATCGCTCTCAGTTCTAGAATGTTTATCGGGAGGAGAGTTTCCTCCCAAGACCATAAGCCCTGTGCTTTCAGGGATTTTCAGACTGCATCCCAGCCTGGCATTACTATGAGCCACTCTGGCCTGCGGAAACACATTCCCTGAGACAGGTGGTCCTGGGACAACCACCAGAGAAGAGAATCTCTGGTCTCCTGGTCCAGATGCAGTTGAGAAGATAAATCTGCATAATCCCCATTCCACTGTTTGAGCATGCATAGTTGCAGTGGTCTGAGGTGTAAGCGGGCAAAAGGAACTATGTCCATTGCCGCTACCATGAGTCCGATTACCTCCATACACTGAGCCATTGATGGCCGAGGAATGGAATGAAGAGCTCGGCAAGTGATTAAAAGTTTTGATTTTCTGACCTCCGTCAGAAATATTTTAATTTCCACCGAGTCTATCAGAGTCCCTAGGAAGGAAACTCTTGTGAGAGGGACGAGAGAACTCTTTTTTATGTTCACCTTCCACCCGTGAGATCTCAGAAAGGCCAACACGATGTCCGTGTGAGACTTGGCTAGCTGGAAAGTCGACGCCTGAATTAAGATGTCGTCTAGATAAGGCGCCACTGCTATACCCTGCGGTCTTAGAACCGCCAAAAGGGACCCTAGCACCTTTGTGAAAATTCTGGGAGCCATGGCCAACCCGAAGGGAAGGACCACAAACTTGTAATGCCTGTACAGAAAGGCGAATGTGAGGAATTGATGATGATCTCTGTGAATAGGGATGTGCAGATACGCATCCTTTAAGTCCACGGTAGTCATATATTGACCCTCCTGGATCAGAGGAAGAATAGTCTGAATAGTCTCCATTTTAAAAGATGGTACTCTGAGGAATTTGTTTAGAATTTTGAGATCCAAGATTTGTCTGAAAGTTCCCTCTTTTTTGGGAACCACAAACAGGTTGGAGTAAAAACCTAGCCCTTGTTCCGCTCTTGTAACTGGGCGGATCACTCCCATGGTATGTAGGTCTTCTACACAGCGTAAGAACGCCTCTCTCTTTGTCTGGTTTGCAGACAATTGAGAAATGTGAAATCTCCCCCTTGGGGGGGAGTCTTTGAAGTCCAGAAGATATCCCTGGGACACAATTTCTAAAGCCCAGGAATCGTGAACATCTCTTGCCCAAGTCTGAGCTAAGAGAGAGAGTCTGCCCCCTACTAGATCCGGTCCCGGATCAGGGGCTACCCCTTCATGCTGTCTTAGAGGCAGCAGCAGGCTTCTTGGCCTGTTTACCTTTGTTCCAAGCCTGGTTAGGTCTCCAGACTGACTTGAATTGGGCAGAATTCCCCTCTTGCTTTGCTGCAGGGGAAGCTGAAGCGGGACCACCCTTGAAGTTCCGAAAGGAACGAAAATTATTTTGTTTGGTCCTCATTTTATTTGTTTTATCCTGAGGGAGGGCATGGCCTTTCCCTCCAGTGATGTCTGAAATAATCTCTTTCAGTACAGGCCTGAAAGGGATGTTCAACAGTTTAGATTTTGATGACACATCAGCAGACCAGGACTTAAGCCATAACGCCCCGCGTGCTAAAATGGCAAAACCTGAATTCTTTGCCGCTAATTTAGCCATTTGGAAAGCGGCATCTGTAATGAAAGAATTAGCCAACTTAAGGGCCTTAATTCTATCCATAATATCCTCTAATGGAGTCTCCATCTGGAGAGCCTCGAACCAGAAAGCAGCTGCAGTAGTTACAGGAACAATGCACGCAATAGGTTGGAGAAGAAAACCTTGATGAACAAAAATTTTCTTTAGGAGACCCTCTAATTTTTTATCCATAGGATCTTTGAAAGCACAACTGTCTTCGATAGGTATAGTTGTACGCTTAGCAAGAGTAGAAATAGCTCCTTCCACTTTAGGAACCGTCTGCCACGAGTCCCGCATATTGTCAGATATGGGAAACATTTTCTTAAAAACAGGAGATGGAGCGAACGGAATACCTGGTCTATCCCACTCCTTAGTAACAATATTCACAAACCTCTTAGGGACTGGAAAAACATCAGTGTAAACAGCAACCTCTAAGTATTTGTCCATTTTACACAATTTCTCTGGGACCACTATAGGGTCACAATCATCTAGAGTCACTAATACCTCCCTGAGCAATAAGCGGAGGTGTTCAAGCTTAAATTTAAGGGCCGTCATATCAGAATCTGTCTGAGGGAGCGTCTTTCCAGAATCAGAAATTTCTCCCTCAGATAACAAATCCCTTACCCCTACTTCAGAACATTGTGAGGGTATATCGGATAATGCTACTAAAGCGTCAGACGGCTCAGCATTTGTTCTTAACCCAGAGCTGTCACGCTTTCCTTGTAAACCAGGCAGTTTAGAGAAAACCTCTGTGAGGCTCAGCATTTGTTCTTAACCCAGAGCTGTCACGCTTTCCTTGTAAACCAGGCAGTTTAGAGAAAACCTCTGTGAGGGTTTTATTCATAACTGTGGCCATGTCTTGTAAAGTAAATGAATTCGACGCACTAGAGGTACTTGGCCTCACTTGTGCGGGCGTTACTGGTTGTGACACTTGGGGAGAGCTAGATGTTAAACCCTCATTTCCTTCTGTCTGAGAATCATATATTGCAATATTTTTAAGTGCTAAAATATGCTCTTTAGAATTTATAAACATATCAGTGCAAGTGGGACACATTCTAAGAGGGGGTTCCACAATGGCTTCTAAACACATTGAACAAGGATTTTCCTTGGTGTCAGACATGTTTAACAGGCTAGTAATGTAACAAGCAAGCTTGGAAAACACTTTAATCAAAGTAAATAACACTTAGAAAAAAAACGGTACTGTGCCTTTAAGAGAAAAAGAGCTGCACAAACTCTGCAAAACAGTGTAAAAAAGCAGTAAACAAAACGAAATTTTTACAGTAGCATCATAAAGCCTTAGTAACTTTGCACAACTATGCAAATAAACAATTAACCCCTTAATGTATAAACCGGATTGACGAAATGTCAAAACCGGTAAAAAAAACATTCAGCACCTTGCCACAGCTCTGCTGTGGCGCCTACCTGCCCTTTAGGAACGATTTGTGGGGGAAAAAACCTCTTTACAACCCTCAAACACAGTAGGAACCTCTGGAGAAGTAGCTGGATGTTTCTGAGGAAAAGAAACTGCACAACTGAGGAGCGAAAATAGGCCCCTCCCACCTCACTCGATGTTATGGGGCCTAAAAGAAACACAACAGAGTGTTTCTTAAACTAGCCATGTGGGTTAATAACCCTTAAACAAGCCACAATGACCCCTTAAAGTCCCTCAAAAAACGTTATATTTGCAATAAAACCAAAAAGTTTTTTTCCTATCAGTGTCACCAGTAACTAATGAGCCCTTTATGCAAGCTTGGATTCCTTTTTTCTGAATACAGCTTACCTTTCCCTCATGGGGATATTGCCAGCCCTTTCTATAAATAACACAGTCTGTCTAGAAAAAAATAGACTGAACATACCTCAATGCAGTTTAGCCTGCAAACCGTTCCCCCAACTGAAGTTTTCCTGTACTCTTCAGCCCTTGTGAGAACAGCAGTGGATCTTAGTTACAAAGTGCTAAGATCATCATCCTCCTTGCAGAAATCTTCATCCCTTTTCTGCCAGAGAGTAAATAGTACACACCGGTACCATTTAAAATAACAAACTTTTGCTTGAGAAAATAAAAACTAACATTTTTGTCACCACACTCACTTTACCCTTCCTAGCAGTTAAGCAGGCAAAGAGAATGACGGGGGGGGGAGCTAAGGGAGGAGCTATATAGACAGCTCTGCTGTGGGTGCTCTCTTTGCCACTTCCTGTTAGGAAGGAGACTATCCCACAAGTATGGATGAATCCGTGGACTCGATACATCTTACAAGAGAAATAGAAATGGCACCAGACACCCCCAATGACTGGGGCACTCGCCACCTCCTGAGAACCAGACCGCAGCAGACTATTACTCAGACGCCACACAGACAGGAATGCGGAAATGGGAGACACCAGGTGAACCGTACAGTCCAAAAAACAAAAGTGCCCCCAACCGTAAGGTCGCGTCACTTAGAAAGTCTATATGTTCCAAGCCAAGAGCCAGAAAAACACTACACATAAGCAGGTTAAATCACATAATAAAAACATGATTAAAAAAAACCCTGTTCAATAATCACCCTCAGTAGATATTAACCCTTAATTCCAAGATACTAAAGGGGTCCCACTGAGACCCTGAATTTTACCTAACAAATGCGTTACAGTAAATGAAACGATCTTACCGGAATCCACGCAGTGGAACAGGAACACGGCCCTTCAAGTGTGATGAATAGTAGCATCGCCTCCACCATGGACTTGAGAGAGGACAGCAGGTAGTGAAGTGAAGTATGACAACGCCAAGTGCTGAAGGGAGCTGTGAATACGAGTCTAGATGGTATCGCAGGGGAAGCTCCCACTGCATCTCCAGACTCTCATTTTCACCCAAGCCCTCACACGAGAGACTGACAGGACTACTTAAAACTCCTGTTTCTTGTGGAAGAGTAGCACCCTCCATAAGAAACATTAATATAGAAAATATAAAATAAAAAAAAGAAAAAAACTTCTGACACTTCTCTGCCAACCTCCTAGGACAAAAGGCAAAGAATGACTGGGGGATGAGGGAAGTGGGAGGAGTATTTAAGCCTTTGGCTGGTGTGTCTTTGCCTCCTCCTGGTGGCCAGGTTCTTATTTCCCAAAAGTAATGAATGCAGCTATGGACTCTTTCCATTTTTGGAAGAAAATTCCCTTAACATTTTATCCCAAATTAGGATCAATCCCCAGCTAAATTTATTTGAGAAAAGTTAAGAAAAAACATTTAATAAACATTAAATAAACTTCTAAATTACCCCTCAGGCAACACCACACCTCAATTACGGAGGTGTCTTACCACTACCAATTAAGACCGGATCACCCAGAAATGGAGAAAAACTAATTTTTCCTCAGAAACGTTAAGAAGTAAAGCCGGTCATGTGACCGCAACTGCTGAGCTAAAATTACTGCTGCGACACAAAGAGGCACTAAAAAACATAATTTATGCTTACCTGATAAATTTATTTCTCTTGTAGTGTATCCAGTCCACGGATCATCCATTACTTGTGGGATATTCTCCTTCCCAACAGGAAGTTGCAAGAGGATCACCCACAGCAGAGCTGCTATATAGCTCCTCCCCTCACTGCCATATCCAGTCATTCGACCGAAACAAGCTGAGAAAGGAGAAACCATAGGGTGCAGTGGTGACTGTAGTTTAATTAAAATTTAGACCTGCCTGAAAAGGACAGGGCGGGCCGTGGACTGGATACACTACAAGAGAAATAAATTTATCAGGTAAGCATACATTATGTTTTCTCTTGTTAAGTGTATCCAGTCCACGGATCATCCATTACTTGTGGGATACCAATACCAAAGCTAAAGTACACGGATGATGGGAGGGACAAGGCAGGAACTTAAACGGAAGGAACCACTGCCTGTAGAACCTGTCTCCCAAAAACAGCCTCCGAAGAAGCAAAAGTATCAAATTTGTAAAATTTGGAAAAAGTATGAAGCGAAGACCAAGTTGCAGCCTTGCAAATCTGTTCAACAGAGGCCTCATTTTTAAAGGCCCAGGTGGAAGCCACAGCTCTAGTAGAATGAGCTGTAATCCTTTCAGGAGGCTGCTGTCCAGCAGTCTTATAGGCTAAACGGATTATACTCCGAAGCCAAAAAGAAAGAGAGGTTGCCGAGGCCTTCTGACCTCTCCTCTGTCCAGAGTAAACAACAAACAGGTTAGATGTTTGGCGAAAATATTTAGTAGCCTGTAAGTAAAACTTCAAGGCACGGACTACATCTAGATTATGCAAAAGACGTTCCTTCTTTGAAGAAGGATTAGGACATAATGATGGAACAACAATCTCTTGATTGATATTCTTGTTAGAAACCACCTTAGGTAAAAACCCAGGTTTTGTACGCAGAACAACTTTATCTGAATGAAAGATCAGATAAGGAGAATCACAATGTAAGGCAGATAACTCCGAGACTCTTCGAGCCGAGGAAATAGCCATCAGAAAAAGAACTTTAAGAACCAAGTTTAAGCTCCATGGAGGAGCAACAGGTTTAAACACAGGCTTAATTCTAACTAAAGCCTGACAAAATGCCTGAATGTCTGGAACTTCTGCCAGACGCTTGTGTAAAAGAATAGACAGAGCAGAAATCTGTCCCTTTAAAGAACTAGCTGATAATCCTTTGTTCAAACCCTTTTGGAGGAAGGACAATATCCTAGGAATCCTAACCCTACTCCATGAGTAATTCTTGGATTCACACCAATGAAGATATTTACGCCATATCTTGTGGTAAATTTTCCTGGTGACAGGCTTTCGTGCCTGTATTAAGGTATCAATTACTGACTCGGAAAAGCTACGCTTTGATAGGATCAAGCGTTCAATATCCATGCAGTCAGTCTCAGAGAAAGTAGATTCGGATGATTGAAAGGACCTTGTATTAGAAGGTCTTGTCTCAGAGGCAGAGTCCATGGTGGAAAGGATGACATGTCCACTAGGTCTGCATACCAGGTCCTGCGTGGCCACGCAGGCGCTATCAATATCACTGATGCTCTTTCCTGTTTGATTTTGGCAATCAGACGAGGGAGCAGAGGAAACGGTGGAAACACATAAGCCAGGTTGAAGAACCAAGGCGCTGCTAGAGCATCTATCAGTGCCGCTTCTGGGTCCCTGGACCTGGATCCGTAACAAGGAAGCTTGGCGTTCTGGCGAGATGCCATGAGATCCAATTCTGGTTTGCCCCAACGGAGAACCAATTGAGCAAACACCTCCGGATGGAGTTCCCATTCCCCCGGATGAAAAGTCTGACGACTTAGAAAATCCGCCCCCAGTTCTCCTGGGATATGGATCGCTGACAGGTGGCAAGAGTGAGTCTCTGCCCAGCGAATTATCTTGGAGACTTCTGACATCGCTAGGGAACTCCTGGTTCCCCCTTGATGGTTGATGTAAGCCACAGTCGTGATGTTGTCCGACTGAAATCTGAACCTCAGTGTTGCTAGCTGAAGCCAAGCCAGAAGAGCATTGAATATTGCTCTTAACTCCAGAATATTTATTGGGAGGAGTTTCTCCTCCTGAGTCCATGAACCCTGAGCCTTCAGGGAGTTCCAGACTGCACCCCAACCTAGAAGGCTGGCATCTGTTATTACAATTGTCCAATCTGGTCTGCGAAAGGTCATACCCTTGGACAGATGGGCCCGAGATAACCACCAGAGAAGAGAATCTCTGGTTTCCTGATCCAGATTTAGTAGAGGGGACAAATCTGTGTAATCCCCATTCCACTGACTGAGCATGCATAATTGCAGCGGTCTGAGATGCAGGCGCGCGAATGGCACTATGTCCATCGCCGCTACCATTAAGCCGATTACTTCCATGCACTGAGCCACCGTGGGGCGCGGAATGGAGTGAAGAACACGGCAAGCATTTAGAAGTTTTGATAACCTGGACTCCGTCAGGTAAATTTTCATTTCTACAGAATCTATTAGAGACCCTAGGAAGGAAACCCTCGTGAGAGGAGATAGAGAACTCTTTTCTTCGTTCACTTTCCACCCATGCGACCTCAGGAATGCCATTACTATCTCTGTATGAGATTTGGCAATTTGAAAGCTTGACGTCTGTACCAGGATATCGTCCAGGTAAGGAGCCACCGCTATGCCTCGCGGTCTTAGGACCGCCAGAAGTGAGCCCAGAACCTTTGTAAAAATTCTTGGGGCTGTAGCCAACCCGAATGGAAGAGCTACAAATTGGTAATGCCTGTCTAGAAAGGCAAACCTCAGGAACTGATGATGATTCTTGTGAATCGGAATGTGAAGGTAGGCATCCTTTAAGTCCACTGTGGTCATGTACTGACCCTCTTGGATCATGGGTAAAATGGTTCGAATAGTTTCCATCTTGAATGACGGAACTCTGAGGAATTTGTTTAGGATCTTTAGATCCAAAATTGGTCTGAAGGTTCCCTCTTTTTTGGGAACCACAAACAGATTTGAATAAAACCCCTGTCCTTGTTCCGTCCGCGGAACTGGATGGATCACTCCCATTACAAGGAGATCTTGTACGAAGCTTAGGAATGCCTCTTTCTTTATCTGGTTTGCAGATAATCTTGAAAGGTGAAATCTCCCGTGTGGAGGAGAAGCTTTGAAGTCCAGAAGATATCCCTGAGATATGATCTCCAACGCCCAGGGATCCTGAACATCTCTTGCCCACGCCTGGGCGAAGAGAGAGAGTCTGCCCCCTACTAGATCCGTTGTCGGATAGGGGCCGCTCCTTCATGCTGTCTTAGAGGCAGCAGCAGGCTTTCTGGCCTGCTTGCCCTTGTTCCAGGACTGGTTAGGTTTCCAGGCCTGCTTGGATTGAGCAAAAGTTCCCTCTTGTTTTGAAGCAGAGGAAGTTGATGCTGCACCTGCCTTGAAATTTCGAAAGGCACGAAAATTAGACTGTTTGGCCTTTGATTTGGCCCTGTCCTGAGGAAGGGTATGACCCTTACCTCCAGTAATGTCAGCAATAATTTCTTTCAAACCAGGCCCGAATAAGGTCTGCCCCTTGAAAGGAATGTTGAGTAATTTAGACTTTGAAGTCACATCAGCTGACCAGGATTTGAGCCATAGCGCCCTACGCGCCTGGATGGCGAATCCGGAATTCTTAGCCGTTAGTTAGTCAAATGAACAATGGCATCAGAAACAAATGAGTTAGCTAGCTTAAGAGTTCTAAGCTTGTCAACAATTTCAGTCAATGGAACTGTATGGATGGCCTCTTCCAGGGCCTCAAACCAGAATGCCGCCGCAGCAGTGACAGGCGCAATGCATGCAAGGGGCTGTAAAATAAAACCTTGTTGAATAAACATTTTCTTAAGGTAACCCTCTAATTTTTTATCCATTGGATCTGAAAAAGCACAACTGTCCTCAACCGGGAAAGTGGTACGCTTTGCTAAAGTAGAAACTGCTCCCTCCACCTTAGGGACAGTCTGCCATAAGTCCCGTGTAGTGGCATCTATTGGAAACATTTTTCTAAATATAGGAGGTGGGGAAAAGGGCACACCGGGCCTATCCCACTCCTTACTAATAATTTCTGTAAGCATTTTAGGTATTGGAAAAACATCAGTACTCACCGGCACTGCATAGTATTTATCCAGCCTACACAATTTCTCTGGCACTGCAATTGTGTCACAGTCATTCAGAGCAGCTAATACCTCCCCAAGCAATACACGGAGGTTCTCAAGCTTAAATTTAAAATTAGAAATCTCTGAATCAGGTCTCCCCGATTCAGAGACGTCACCCACAGACTGAAGCTCTCCGTCCTCAGGTTCTGCATATTGTGACGCAGTATCAGACATGGCTCTTACAGCATCTACGCGCTCTGTATCTCGTCTAACCCCAGAGCTATCGCGCTTGCCTCTCAATTCAGGCAATCTGGATAATACCTCTGACAGGGTATTATTCATGATTGCAGCCATGTCCTGCAAAGTAATCGCTATGGGCGTCCCTGATGTACTTGGCGCCATATTAGCGTGCGTCCCTTGAGCGGGAGGCGAAGGGTCCGACACGTGGAGAGAGTTAGTCGGCATAACTTCCCCCTCGACAGACCCCTCTGGTGACAATTCTTTTATAGATAAAGACTGATCTTTACTGTTTAAGGTGAAATCAATACATTTAGTACACATTCTCCTATGGGGCTCCACCATGGCTTTTAAACATAATGAACAAGTATCCTCTGTTTCAGACATGTTTGTACAGACTAGCAATGAGACTAGCAAGCTTGGAAAACACTTTAAAGCAAGTTAACAAGCAATATAAAAAAATTTACTGTGCCTTTAAGAGAAACAAATTTTGCCAAAATTTGAAATAACAGTGAAAAAAGGCAGTAACACTAACAAAATTTTTACAGTGTATGTAACAAGTCAGCAGAGCATTGCACCCACTTGCAAATGGATGATTAACCCCTTAATAACAAAAACAGAATAATAAATGACAAAAACGTTTTTTAAACACAGTCACAACAACTGCCACAGTCTACTGTGATTGTTACCCTCCTCAAACACGACTTTGAAGCCTTTTGAGCCCTTCAGAGATGTCCTGTATCATGCAGAGGGAAGCTGAATGTCTCTGTCAGTATTTTTAGCTGCACAGAAAAGCACTAAAATAGGCCCTTCCCACTCATATTGCAACAGTGGAAAGCCTGTTTCTAGGCAAAAATCAAACCAGCCATGTGGAAAAAAACTAGGCCCCAATAAGTTTTGTCACCAAACATATATAAAAACGATTAACATGCCAGCAAACGTTTTATATTACACTTTTATAAGAGTATGTATCTCTGTTAATAAGCCTGATACCAGTCGCTATCACTGCATTTAAGGCTTAACTTACATTAATCCGGTATCAGCAGCATTTTTCTAGCAAATTCCATCCCTAGAAATATATTAACTGCATATACCTTATTGCAGGAAAACCTGCACGCCATTCCCTCTCTGAAGTTACCTCACTCCTCAGAATATGTGAGAACAGCCATGGATCTTAGTTACTTCTGCTAAGATCATAGAAAATGCAGGCAGATTCTTCTTCTAAATACTGCCTGAGATAAACAGTACACTCCGGTACCATTTAAAAATAACAAACTTTTGATTGAAGTTAAAAAACTAACTATAATACACCACTCTCCTCTTACTACGTCCATCTTTGTTGAGAGTTGCAAGAGAATGACTGGATATGGCAGTGAGGGGAGGAGCTATATAGCAGCTCTGCTGTGGGTGATCCTCTTGCAACTTCCTGTTGGGAAGGAGAATATCCCACAAGTAATGGATGATCCGTGGACTGGATACACTTAACAAGAGAAAAAAGCTTCCTGGTACACTAAGTACCAGAAATAACCCTTTTTTCAAACCGGACAGTTTAAAATGTTGCATCAGTTTATTTTAAAGCAAAGGGGAAATGAATAAGCTGCTGAAATAGAAAATTCAGCCTTACTTTAAGTTTAAACTTGTATTGTTTTATCAAGTAAATATGTGTCAGAAGACAAAGCCTAATAAAAACATTTTACCCTTTCTTTTTAAAGAGTTTAAATGTTAGTCTCACACATGCTACAGTGCCTGCTTCATGCCCCAGTGTAACCCATACAACAGGTTTATCTATGTCCCAATAAAAAAAAAACAGTGTCTTTTAATTTGTTAAGTGCATGGTCTCCACAACTGGAAGAAAAAGCAATTACCTGCTCTGCTGTCCAGCATGTAGACAGTTACAAGGTATGTGAAGACACATTTCTTCATAGAGACCTTGGAAAAAGAAAGAACAGAGTAGCTAACTCTGGCTTTCTAAACTAGGGCAGCAATTGTTAGGAAAACTCAGTAAGTACTTCATTACAAGTTCCTAACTGCTTTAAAGCCACCACTACCCGACTGCAAGGAATGACGTGGAATACAGCTATACCCAAAACTTGCTTGTAGAGTTTAGACACCTAAACTTCACCTCCTCCATGCACCAAAGGCAAAGAGAATGACTGATGGTTGTGCGTAAGGAAGTGATACTTAACAGTTTAATTGTGGTGCTCTTTGCCTCCTCCTGCTGGCCAGGAGTGATATTCCCAAAAGTAATTACTCAAGCCATGGACTCACCATATCTTAGGAAAGAAAGTCACCATTTTTAAAATGTTGGATTGTACATGTATGAAACAATTCTTTTCAGATAAACATCACATTAATTTGTTCAGAGCATATATTTTTTTGCCCATCTAACCCTGGAAAAGTTTTTGTGGACACTGTTCTGGGGGGTACTATGCACACCCATTCATTAAAGGGACAGTAAAGTAAGGGAAGTGCATTATTTTTGCTGAATATTGTTGCAAAACACTACTGCCATATTGTGCTAAAAACAAGTGTTTTCTTCTGAGGTTCTATGAGCAAACCTAGATTTACTAATAGAGGTAAACTGGAAAGTTTTTAAAAATTACATGTTCTATATGAATCATGAAATTTTAATTTTGACTTTGACTACTGTCCCTTTAATGTAAAACCGGCAAATCCCAAACCTGAGAATTAAAGAAAACAGGAATTTTTTTTTTAAAAAAAAAAGAGAAAAAAAAGCTAGGGACAGACTGAAGCACATGAGGTCTCCAACAGTAACTCCTAAATTCTTAAAATCCAGCTTTATGTTCAACTTTTTAAGCAAAAAATATCTTATCCACATAATGCATGTAGAGATTATGCCAATGATTTGCAAATGGAATAAAAAGGAAAATGAAAAATATGAACAAAAAGAAAACAAAGAAACATTAATAGGAATTAAATTTAGATACAAAAGACATTTAATTGAACATAATGATTTTAATAATTGTATTTATTAAGTAACTGACAACAATTAAAGGGACACTGAACCCAAATTTTTTCTTTTGTGATTCAGATAGAGCATGACATTCTAAGCAACTTTCTAATTTACTCCTATTATCAAATGTTCTTTATTCTCTTGGTATCTTTATTCGAAATGCAAAAATGTAAGTTAAGATACCGGCCCATTTTTGGTGAACAACCTAGGTTGTCCTTGCCGATTGGTGGATAAATTCATCCACCAATCAAAAACTGCTGTACAGAGTTCTGAACTAAGAAAAAAGCTTAGATGTCTTCTTTTTCATATAAAGATAGCAAGAGAACGAAGAAACATTGATAACAGGAGTAAATTAGAAAGTTGTTTAAAATTGCATGCTCTATCTGAATCACGAAAGACAATTTTTGTGTTCAGTGTCCCTTTAACATACATTTTCCAAAACGTCTATACGTAGCACCTGTAAGTGATTAAAATGACAAAGCTTTGTTCTCATAATAGCAAATTATTTTTCTAACCATTCAAACTGCTAATTTGATCTAGTAGAATTAGATTTATCTCAGGCAGCTTTGTTTCTAGCACACAGTGAATTCTAATTTGTCACAAAATTTACATGATATTTTCCTTTATTATTGGTTTGTTCAGAAAAGACAAGACCATGTTTTTTGACAATTGAGCGTGAAAGCTGAAGCCTACTGTAAATGAAAGGAATGCTTCTTAACTAAATGGGAAAAATATCTCAACATTTTACAGCTAATGGCTTCGCTACAATCTACAATTCTCATACTTAAAATTTCTTATTTAGAACCATGTTGGGTTCTAACGAACAAGGCACATTTTAGCTTAGCTTTTTGCTTTCAAACATGAACAGATATATGAAACCTGCTAGCAATTTATGAGCATATGTATCAAAAATATTGTTAGATATATCCCTCCCAGCATTCTTGTTTGACAATTTACATTTAACCCCTTAATGACCGGACCATTTTTCAATTTTCTTACCCTTAATGACAATGGCTATTTTTACATTTCTGCGGTGTTTGTGTTTAGCTGTAATTTTCCTCTTACTCATTTACTGTACCCACACATATTATATACCGTTTTTCTCGCCATTAAATGGACTTTCTAAAGATACCATTATTTTCATCATGTCTTATAATTTACTACAAAAAAAAAAAAAATATGAGGAAAAAATGGAAAAAAACACACTTTTTCTAACTTTGACCCCCAAAATCTGTTACACATCTACAATCACCAAAAAACACCCATGCTAAATAGTTTCTAAATTTTGTCCTGAGTTTAGAAATACCCAATGTTTACATGTTCTTAGCTTTTTTTGCAAGTTATAGGGCAATAAATACAAGTAGCACTTCGCTATTTCCAAACCACTTTTTTTCAAAATTAGCGCTAGTTACATTGGAACCCTGATATCTGTCAGGAATACCTGAATATCCCTTGACATGTATATATTTTTTGTTAGAAGACAACCCAAAGTATTGATGTAGGCACATTTTGGTATATTTTATGCCACTATTTCACCGCCAAATGCGAGCAAATAAAAAAAAAACTTTACAATTTTCACAATTTTAGGTTTCTCACTGAAATTATTTACAAACAGCTTGTGCTATTATGGCACAAATTGTTGTAAAAGCTTCTTTGGGATCCCCTTTGTTCAGAAATAGCAGACTTATATGGCTTTGGCACTGATTTTTGGTAATTAGAAGGCCGCTAAATGCTGCTGCGCACCACACGTAAATTATGCCCAGCAGTGAAGGGGTTAATTAGGTAGGTTGTAGGGAGCTTGCAGGGTTAATTTTAGCTTTAGGGTAGAGATCAGCCTCCCACCTGACACATCCCACCCCCTGATCCCTCCCAAACAGCTCTCTTCCCTCCCCCACCCCACAAATGTCCCCGCCATCTTAAGTACTGGCAGAAAGTCTGCCAGTACTAAATAAAAGTTTTTTTTTTATAAAAAAAATAAAATATTTTAGCTGTGATGGACTCCTGCCTTAGCCCCAACCTCCATGATCCCCCCCCCCCCCAGCTCTCTAACCCTCTCCCCTATCTAATTGCGGCCATCTTGGGTACTGGCAGACAGTATTTTTTCCTCTTTTGGATTTTTTTTTGTTTTCTGTAGTGTAGCAGCCCCCCACAATACCCCTACCCCCCTGCCAGATCCTTTTATATAATTTTTAAAAAAAATATTCCCCCCCCCCCCCTCCTCATTGGCACCCGGCGTGCACATTGCACTTCTAGGGACCGGATGCCGGGTAGCGATGGGCCGCCCACCCGCCTCCCTGTTACGCTCCCACCCACCAACGAACCTGCACCATCGCTACCGGTGCAGAGAGGGCCACAGAGTGGCTCTCTCTGCATCGGAGTCTTCTAAATGGTATTGCAGGATGCCTCCATATGGAGGCATCACTGCAATACCCTGAGAGCTGCTGGAAGCGATTGCGATTGCTTCCAGCACTCTCTTAGACAACTGACGTACCAGGTACGTCCATTGTCATTAACTGTTAGTTAATGCATGACGTACCTGGTACGTCAGTTGTCATTAAGGGGTTAAATTTCTCTTGTCTCTCCTTTAGAGTTATATATTTTTTTCTTCTGCTAAAATACAAATGTCTTGCTTTCCTTATGCTTCTTAGCAACTGGCATTTATGGTTTCTTTTGTCATGGTTGGGACATAAGTGCAGCTACAACAAGCTTTGTGTTGCAATGAATGTGCAGACTTCATTTCTTTAAAAAAAAAAATGTTTGCTTTGTCTAACAACCCCGACATCAGATAAAGCTACTTTTCATTAATTGTAAAATGGTATACTTAAAAGCAAATTCTCCTTTTCATTTAACATTATTAAAGTTACTGTCAAGCAAGTCAGATTTTTATAAAGAAGGAATGTAAATAGTCTTTGTTCTCCATTAAGCCCACACAAGTTTGAAGTTTACTCTTGTAGGTGAAAGATAATTTATTCTTTTACCTCTCGTTTACATAACTTTTAGAGCCAATACTGCCATATTTATATTTCCAATATAGGTTGCGTCTTAAAAAAAAAAAAGCAGCTTTAAAAAATAAAATGAGCTATTTAAATCAAACGTAAAACACCCCAGCATTTAAAATGGATCATTAGAACTGTCGCCCAAAAATTGTAACAGGGCCTGTGGACCATCACCATTCCAAAAGAAAATAATTTATCAGGTAAGCATAAATGTTGTTTTTCATAAAACGATGATGATAGTCCACTCCATAACATATGGGATTAATACCGTTACAGGAAAGGGTAAGAATTTTTTTCTGGCAGTTCCTATTTAGCCGACACTGCGGCCTAAAGGACTTTCCTGCCAAAAGCTGCTTGTGAAGAAGCAAAACCATCAAAGAGATAAAATCTGGAAAAAGGGGACTTCCGGGCAGCGGCTATCTTACTGGTCGCACTGAGCTTCAGCTCCTGAGTTAATCACCACTTTTACCTAAATTTACCCTGAAATTTTGGCGACAGGCCATCCAAACTGGTAGAGCAGCTCAACTGAAGGCACTCTGACACAAACGACAGGGGTTTTTGGAATATAGTGTGGCTCCCCAGACTTTTCACTTTGAGGCCTTCCCGTGTCTGAAGCCTCACCTGTCCTCACAATTGCCACACCATTGCCGCGTGGCCACTGCCCTTCATGGCAAACTATCCTACAAACTACAAACTATCCTCTCATTTGGTACCCCAAAAGAGAGGAGCTCTCTTTTAAACCCATATCCAAGAGCTTCTCGTTCCCACTGGGTGCACAAAGGGTGTCAGCACAGAGGGAGAGAGGGTGCGATTTACCAGCCCGCTATATTTACGCTGGATGTAGTGCGACATATGGTATTGAGCTACCTGCGGTAGCTGTCAGGGATCTCGAATCTGAAGATGTACCGCGTCCCGGTACAGGAGCAGCGGCTGTGTTCAATCAAGCTGTAAAGAGAGTCATGCTTGATCAGAAATGGTTGTGTCTTACAGATCCTCACCCTATCCAGGTTAAGAATATGGAGGACGCCCAGCTGTCGCAAGTTGAACACACGGCTACATGCAACATCTCACAACATCTTATCTTGATTACCAACTATCTTGCCTACCGGGCTGTGAATCTACCTCACTTTGCCCCCTGTGATCTCCGGTCTGGAATCGGTTAGCGAGAGGAAACCTCATGCGCACATACCCGGAGCTATGATATGATACTGCCTGGGTATTTTCCTAGTGTGCCGCAGATGTCAAGGGATCTGTCCTGGGGACTTTATCACAACGGTGGGAACTCATCTTGTTATATACTGGACGGTCCGTGAGTGGGTATGAGTTTGGGAAGGTATCCACTGGGTTTAATGTCAGCTTGTGTGTAGCAGAAATACTTTAATAACCGAATGGCCTGCCGTAGTTTTCCTTCTCCCTGGGACTTTTACACCATAAGCCATCTTATGTTTGTTACAGTGGTGAGTTCTATTCTGTGGAGATCTCGCAATGATGGCCGACAAGCCTGAAGCATGGGGACTAACCTTCCTTTATTATAAACATGGACAAATTGATAGGAGAAAATAGGACACGCTGAAACTGGAAGTAACCAAAACACTGGGTTTATTGGGTTAGTCCATAGGTATACATGTACAGGTCAAAGTCAGGAAAGGTCTGACGCATTTCGCGCATGCGTACATGCGCTTCTTCGGAGGCCGATGGGAATCTGGCATCACTGGCGTGGCCAGTGCCCTTCGTGGCAAACTATCCTACAGATGAACCTACGCTGAGTTAAAGTGAAGGTAAACTTTGGTGAAAGAAAGCCCGTTTTTTAAAAATACTATTAAAAACAGGGGCTAAATTTTACAAAGCAGTCATTTTGTTAAAAAAATTACCTTTTTTTCTTTTCACAGCTACAGCAGCTTACCCCACATAGAGATCCTCTATTCACACATCAGCAATGACTAATCCTGCTTCCTCCAATCACAGCGTGGCCAGTGCCCTTTGTGGCAAACTATCCTACAGATGAACCTATGCTGAGATAAAGTGAAGGTAAACTTTGGTGAATGAAAGCCCGTTTTTTAAAAATACTATTAAAAACAGGGGCTAAAGTTTACAAAGCAGCCAATTTTTTAAAAAATTACCTTTTTTTCTTTTCACAGCTAGAGCAGCTTCCCACCACATAGAGATTCTCTATTCACACGTCAGTAATGACTAATCCTGCTTCCTCCAATCACAGCATGGCCTCAGGCAATGACTACCCTGGGGGTAAAGCTGTCATTGGAGGAAGCAGGATTAGTCATTGCTGACATGTGAATAGAGGATCTCTAGGTGGGGGAAGCTGATCTAGCTGTGAAAAGAAAAGAAGGTAATTTTATTTTAACAAAATGACTGCTTTGTAAACTTTGATGAATGAAAGTCCCACTGTTTTTAATAGTATTTTTAAAAAACAGGCTTTCATTCACCAAACTTTACCTTCACTTTAATAAGAAAAAGCTACAAGCATACTGAAATAAAATGGACCCTAGAGAAACATTGCTAATTGCCGTTATTACCAAACTACTGGACGGCCAACTTATGAGCATCTCAGATCACCTGGCAATAGAATATGGCAGTATTTGCACTTCTAAGACCACAACAAGCTCCCCAAAGAGGCTAGAAACCACTGCTATTGTAGAAGAGGAAATTATTTGGGAAGAACATCTCTCACTGGAAGTGACAGCTGTTGTCCAACTTGACTCCAAGCTCCGAGGTGAACAGGGAGCTGCCCCTGAAAATGGAGGTCAGAGCGGGTACCCCAAAAGAGAGGAGCTCTCTGTTAACCCCATATCCAAGAGCTTCTCGTTCCCACTGGGTGCACAAAGGGTGTCAGCACAGAGGGAGAGAGGGTGCGATTTACCAGCCCGCTATACTTACGCTGGATGTAGTGCGACATATGGTATTGAGCTACCTGCGGTAGCTGTCAGGGATCTCGAATCTGAAGATGTACCACGTCCCAGTACAGGAGCAGCAGCTGTATTCACTCAAGCTGTAAAGAGAGTCATGCTTGATCAGAAATGGTTGTGTCTTACAGATCCTCACCCTATCCAGGTTAAGAATATGGAGGACGCCCAGCTGTTGCAAGTTGAACACACGGCTACATGCAACATCTCATCTTGATTACCAACTATCTCGCCTACCGGGCTGTAAATCTACCTCACTTTGCCCCCTGTGATCTCCGGTCTGGAATCGGTTAGTGAGAGGAAACCTCATGCGCACATACCTGGAGCTATGATACTGCCCGGGTATTTTCCTAGTGTGCCGCAGATGTCCAGGGATCTGTCCTGGGGACTTTATCACAACGGTGGGAACTCATCTTGTTATATACTGGACGGTCCGTGAGTGGGTATGAGTTTGGGAAGGTATCCACCGGGTTTAATGTCGGCTTGTGTGTAGCAGAAATACTTTAATAACCGAATGGCCTGTCATAGTTTTCCTTCTCCCTGGGACTTTTACACCACGAGCCATCCTATGTTTGTTACAGTGGTGAGTTCTATTCTGTGGAGATCTGGCAATGATGGCCGACAAGCCTGAAGCATGCGGACTAACCTTCCTTTATTATAAACATGGACAAATTGATAGGAGAAAATAGGACACGCTGAAACTGGAAGTAACCAAAACACTGGGTTTATTGGGTTAGTCCATAGGTATACATGTATAGGTCAAAGTCAGGAAAAGCCTGACGCGTTTCACGCATGCGCACATGCGCTTCTTCGGAGGCTGATGGGAATCTGACATCACTGGCTTATATACTGTTAACGAACCAATCCATAATTAAATAATTAAATAGAGTTAACCAGTAAATAAATAGAAAATATCCAAAGAAACACATTGTTCCAAACAAAAAAACAAACCATTAATAGACAAAAATATTACCTTCATTACAAAATTTAGTAGGCAATATCATAAAATTTGTAATGTCATTAAGAATAATCTTACTATACTGAAAAGTGACAATACATTGAAACATATAATTTCAGAAGGGATCAAATATGTAGCAAAAAAAGCCCCTTCATTAGGTGATTTAACCAACAAAAACTTCTCTGAAAAACAACATATTTGCACTAATTGGTTAAGCCTCAATCCAGGCTCTTACAGATGTGGCCATAGACCTTGCAAAAGTTGTGAATTCACAAATAAAGCTTTAACTTTTACTTCAACTACTACCCAGGAGGTATTCAACATCAAACAAAGAATTGATTGAACCTCCCAATATGTGATCTACTTGATCACGTGTAAAAGTTGTTACCAACAATATACAGGAATCACGACACGTTCACTAAAAGACAGAATAAGAGAGCATCTTTTATCGTTAGTAGAAAAAGATCCTAAGACACCTGTTGCCAAACATTTTCGCCAACATGGGGTAGGAACACAACATTTTTCTTTTATAAGTATTGAGAAAATACTAAAAAATGCTAGAGGTGGAGATAGAGTTGCAAGACTTCTCAAAAGGGAAGTCTTTTGGATAATTAAACTTAACACTAGATACCCTAATGGTATCAATAAGCGTTTAGATGTAGATTTATATTTCTAAAAATTTCTAAAAATTCTAAAAACAGAATTTATGCTTACCTGATAAATTACTTTCTCCAACGGTGTGTCCGGTCCACGGCGTCATCCTTACTTGTGGGATATTCTCTTCCCCAACAGGAAATGGCAAAGAGTCCCAGCAAAGCTGGTCACATGATCCCTCCTAGGCTCCGCCCACCCCAGTCATTCGACCGACGGACAGGAGGAAATATATATAGGAGAAACCATATGATACCGTGGTGACTGTAGTTAGAGAAAATAATTCATCAGACCTGATTAAAAAACCAGGGCGGGCCGTGGACCGGACACACCGTTGGAGAAAGTAATTTATCAGGTAAGCATAAATTCTGTTTTCTCCAACATTGGTGTGTCCGGTCCACGGCGTCATCCTTACTTGTGGGAACCAATACCAAAGCTTTAGGACACGGATGAAGGGAGGGAGCAAATCAGGTCACCTAAACGGAAGGAACCACAGCTTGCAAAATCTTTCTCCCAAAAATAGCCTCCGAAGAAGCAAAAGTATCAAATTTGTAAAATTTGGCAAAAGTGTGCAGTGAAGACCAAGTCGCTGCCTTACATATCTGGTCAACAGAAGCCTCGTTCTTGAAGGCCCATGTGGAAGCCACAGCCCTAGTGGAGTGAGCTGTGATTCTTTCAGGAGGCTGCCGTCCGGCAGTCTCATAAGCCAATCGGATGATGCTTTTAAGCCAAAAGGAAAGAGAGGTAGAAGTCGCTTTTTGACCTCTCCTTTTACCAGAATAAACAACAAACAAGGAAGAAGTTTGTCTGAAATCTTTAGTAGCCTCTAAATAGAACTTTAGAGCACGGACAACATCCAAATTGTGTAACAAACGTTCCTTCTTTGAAACTGGATTCGGACACAAAGAAGGTACAACTATCTCCTGGTTAATATTTTTGTTAGAAACAACTTTAGGAAGAAAACCAGGCTTAGTACGCAAAACCACCTTATCTGCATGGAACACCAGATAAGGAGGAGAACACTGCAGAGCAGATAACTCTGAAACTCTTCTAGCAGAAGAAATTGCAACCAAAAACAAAACTTTCCAAGATAATAACTTAATATCTATGGAATGTAAGGGTTCAAACGGAACCCCTTGAAGAACTGAAAGAACTAGATTTAGACTCCAGGGAGGAGTCAAAGGTCTGTAAACAGGCTTGATCCTAACCAGAGCGTGAACAAATGCTTGAACATCTGGCACAGCTGCCAGTCTTTTGTGTAGTAAGACAGATAAAGCAGAGATCTGTCCCTTTAGGGAACTTGCAGATAATCCTTTCTCCAAACCTTCTTGAAGAAAGGAGAGAATCTTAGGAATTTTTATCTTATTCCATGGGAATCCTTTGGATTCACACCAACAGATATATTTTTTCCATATTTTATGGTAAATTTTTCTAGTTACAGGTTTTCTGGCCTGAACCAGAGTATCTATCACCGAATCTGAAAACCCACGCTTTGATAGAATCAAGCGTTCAATCTCCAAGCCGTCAGTTGGAGGGAGACCAGATTTGGGTGTTCGAATGGACCTTGAACAAGAAGGTCCTGTCTCAAAGGTAGCTTCCATGGTGGAGCCGATGACATATTCACCAGGTCTGCATACCAAGTCCTGCGTGGCCACGCAGGAGCTATCAAGATCACCGAGGCCCTCTCCTGATTGATCCTGGCTACCAGCCTGGGAATGAGAGGAAACGGTGGGAATACGTAAGCTAGGTTGAAAGTCCAAGGTGCTACTAGTGTATCTACTAGAGTCGCCTTGGGATCCCTGGATCTGGACCCGTAGCAAGGAACCTTGAAGTTCTGACGAGACGCCATCAGATCCATGTCTGGAATGCCCCATAATTGAGTTATTTGGGCAAAGATTTCCGGATGGAGTTCCCACTCCCCCGGATGAAATGTCTGACGACTCAGAAAATCCGCTTCCCAATTTTCCACTCCTGGGATGTGGATCGCAGACAAGTGGCAGGAGTGATCCTCCGCCCATTGAATTATTTTGGTCACTTCTTTCATCGCCAGGGAACTCTTTGTTCCCCCTTGATGATTGATATAAGCAACAGTCGTCATGTTGTCTGATTGGAACCTTATGAATTTGGCCTTTGCTAGTTGAGGCCAAGCTCTGAGAGCATTGAATATCGCTCTCAGTTCCAGAATGTTTATCGGGAGAAGAGACTCTTCCCGAGACCATAGACCCTGAGCTTTCAGGGATTCCCAGACCGCACCCCAGCCCACTAGACTGGCGTCGGTCGTGACAATGACCCACTCTGGCCTGCGGAAGCTCATTCCCTGGGACAGATGGTCCAGGGTCAGCCACCAACGGAGTGAATCTCTGGTCTTTTGATCTACTTGAATCATTGGAGACAAGTCTGTATAATCCCCATTCCACTGTTTGAGCATGCACAGTTGTAATGGTCTTAGATGAATTCGTGCAAAAGGAACTATGTCCATTGTTGCAACCATCAATCCTATTACTTCCATGCACTGCGCTATGGAAGGACGAGGAACAGAATGAAGCACTTGACAAGAGCTTAGAAGTTTTGATTTTCTGACCTCTGTCAGAAAAATCCTCATTTCTAAGGAATCTATTATTGTTTCCAAGAAGGGAACTCTTGTTGACGGGGACAGAGAACTCTTTTCTTTGTTCACCTTCCATCCGTGAGATGTGAGAAAGGCTAGAACGATGTCCATATGAGCCTTTGCCTTTGACAGGGACGACGCTTGTATTAGAATGTCGTCCAAGTAAGATACTACTGCAATGCCCCTTGGTCTTAGAACCGCTAGAAGGGACCCTAGCACCTTTGTGAAAATCCTTGGAGCAGTGGCTAATCCGAATGGAAGAGCCACAAACTGGTAATGTTTGTCCAGAAAAGCGAACCTTAGGAACTGATGATGTTCCATGTGGATAGGGATATGTATGTACGCATCCTTTAGATCCACGGTAGTCATAAATTGATTTTCCTGGATAGTAGGTAGGATCGTTCGAATAGTTTCCATTTTGAACGATGGTACCCTGAGAAATTTGTTTAGGATCTTCAAATCCAAAATTGGTCTGAACGTTCCCTCTTTTTTGGGAACTACGAACAGATTGGAATAAAATCCCATTCCTTGTTCCTTTATTAGAACTGGGTGTATCACTCCCATCTTTAACAGGTCTTCTACACAATGTAAGAATGCCTGTCTCTTTATTTGGTTTGAGGATAAGTGAGACTTGTGGAACCTTCCCCTTGGGGGTAGTTCCTTGAATTCCAGGAGATAACCTTGAGAAACTATTTCTAGCGCCCAAGGATCCTGAACATCTCTTGCCCAAGCCTGAGCAAAGAGAGAGAGTCTGCCCCCCACCAGATCCGGTCCCGGATCGGGGGCTACTCCTTCATGCTGTCTTGTTAGCAGTGGCAGGTCTCTTGGCCTGCTTACCTTTGTTCCAGCCTTGCATTGGTTTCCAGGCTGGTTTGGGTTGTGAGGCATTACCCTCTTGCTTAGAGGATGCAGAATTAGAGGCTGGTCCATTTCTGCGAAAGGGACGAAAATTAGGCTTATTTTTAGCCTTAAAAGACCTATCCTGTGGAAGCGCGTGGCCCTTTCCCCCAGTGATGTCTGAAATAATCTCTTTCAAATCAGGTCCAAATAAAGTTTTACCTTTGAAAGGAATGTTAAGTAATTTTGTCTTGGATGACACATCCGCTGACCAAGACTTTAGCCAAAGCGCTCTGCGCGCCACAATAGCAAACCCTGAATTTTTCGCCGCTAATTTTGCTAATTGCAAAGCGGCATCTAAAATAAAAGAGTTAGCCAATTTAAGTGCGTGAACTCTGTCCATAACCTCCTCATATGGAGTTTCTCTACTGAGAGACTTTCCTAGTTCCTCGAACCAGAACCACGCTGCCGTAGTGACAGGAACAATGCATGAAATTGGTTGTAGAAGGTAGCCTTGCTGTACAAAAATCTTTTTAAGCAAACCTTCCAATTTTTTATCCATAGGATCTTTGAAAACACAACTATCTTCGATAGGAATAGTAGTGCGTTTGTTTAGAGTAGAAACTGCCCCCTCGACCTTGGGGACTGTCTGCCATAAGTCCTTTCTGGGGTCGACCATAGGAAATAATTTCTTAAATATAGGGGGAGGAACAAAAGGTATGCCGGGCTTTTCCCACTCTTTATTTACTATGTCCGCCACCCGCTTGGGTATAGGAAAAGCGTCGAGGTGCACCGGAACCTCTAGGAACCTGTCCATCTTGCATAATTTCTCTGGAATGACCAAATTGTCACAATCATCCAGAGTAGATAACACCTCCTTAAGCAGTGCGCGGAGATGTTCTAATTTAAATTTAAATGTCACAACATCAGGTTCAGCTTGATGATAAATTTTTCCTGAATCTGAAATTTCTCCCTCAGACAAAACCTCCCTCATGGCCCCTTCAGATTGGTGTGAGGGTATGACAGAACAATTATCATCAGCGTCCTCTTGCTCTTCAGTGTTTAAAACAGAGCAATCGCGCTTTCTCTGATAAGTAGGCATTTTGGATAATAGATTTGCTATGGAGTTATCCATTACAGCCGTTAATTGTTGCATGGTAATAAGTATTGGCGCACTAGATGTACTAGGGGCCTCCTGCATGGGCAAAACTGGTGTAGACACAGTAGGAGATGATGTAGTATCCCCTCATTTGAGGAATCATCTTGGGCAATATCATTATTTGTGGCAGTACTGTCCTTACTTTGTTTGGACACTATGGCACAATTATCACATAAATTTAAATGGGGAGACACATTGACTTTCATACATATAGAACATAGCTTATCTGAAGGTATAGACATGTTAAACAGGCTTAAACTTGTCAACAATGCACAAAAAACGTTTTAAAATAAAACCGTTACTGTCACTTTAAATTTCAAACAGAAAACACTTTATTACTGAATATGTGAAAAAGTATGAAGGAATTGTTCAAAAATTACCAAATTTTCACCACAGTGTTTTAAAGCCTTAAAAGTATTGCACACCAAATTTCAGAGCTTTAACCCTTAAAATAACGGAACCGGAGCCGTTTTTCAATTTAACCCCTATACAGTCCCAGATACAGTCTTTGCTAAGACCCAACCAAGCCCTGAGGGGAATACGATACCAAATGACGCCTTCTAAAAGCTTTTTCAGAGATTCTTAGATCCACACACATGCATCTGCATGCCCTGTTCTCAAAAAACAACTGCGCATTAATGGCGCGAAAATGAGGCTCAGTCTATGACTAGAAAGGCCCCCTGACTGAAAAAGGTGTCCAATACAGTGCCTGCCGTTTTATAAATGTTCCCCAAGATTATAAATGTCAATTGTTAGCCTAAATTTGAATAATATGCACAAATAAAGCAATCGATTTAGCCCATAAAAATGTCTACCAGTTTTTTTAGCCCATAATAAGCCCTTTATTCTGTTTGTTTTTGACTAAGAAAATAGCTTACCGGTCCCCATGAGGGGAAATGACAGCCTTCCAGCATTACACAGTCTTGTTAGAAATATGGCTAGTCATACCTTAAGCAGAAAAGTCTGCTAACTGTTTCCCCCAACTGAAGTTACTTCATCTCAACAGTCCTATGTGGAAACAGCAACCGATTTTAGTTACTGTCTGCTAAAATCATCTTCCTCTTACAAACAGAAATCTTCATCCTTTTCTGTTTCAGAGTAAATAGTACATACCAGCACTATTTTAAAATAACAAACACTTGATAGAAGAATAAAAACTACATTTAAACACCAAAAAACTCTTAACCATCTCCGTGGAGATGTTGCCTGTGCAACGGCAAAGAGAATAACTAGGGTGGGCGGAGCCTAGGAGGGATCATGTGACCAGCTTTGCTGGGACTCTTTGCCATTTCCTGTTGGGGAAGAGAATATCCCACAAGTAAGGATGACGCCGTGGACCGGACACACCAATGTTGGAGAAAATTATTTTTCATCCATTTACTTATCCGAATGACTTTACACATTAACTATATAACAACATAGCATCACCTTGATTATGTCTCTTTTCATTCTCTAATTTATCTTTTCCATTATACACCTCCTAACTTCTGACTATAATAATATAATAAGACTTGAATATATATATTAATATTCTGTGTGATAGTATACCACACAATATTATAATATTATAAAATATAGTCAGTGAGGTGTCGTTTTTCTCCTGTGAATATACATCATGTTCTTCTTTTTTTTTTTTTTACCACTAAGACAATCTATCCTTCTAGATAATACAGTTTTTTTGTTTATCTAGTGGTTAATATAAGTCTAACATGATCTATATCATATTGGTCCTATATATATTCGTCCATCAGTTGTTATTATTGGTACTTTTATGTTTATTTAGTATGCATTTGTTTTTGTTTTTTTATTTTTATCTCTATGTTACTTTTATTAACACATTTTGCTTCTGTTTATTTATAATTTATGTATATGGGCTTCTATTTATTATTAGATATATTTTCAACTATCCAGTAGATTTTGTACATTATTTATTTTTGTTATTGTGCCCATTATTTTCAATATTTATTTTTACAGCGGTAATTAATTTGTTTGTACTTTATATTGCCTATATGTATAAACAATGTTTAGTATTAATTTAGTAGTTTTTTTATTGCCTATATGCATATTTGTTTATGTATTATGTTTTTTCATTGTTTGATGACCCTTTGATGTGCGGTTCATAATAGTTTGTTACAATGCATTATCTTAACTAGCTTTGGCGTTATTTCCCCATCACACTATCTTGAACTGCTCAGCTAACAGGATCATTCTGATTGGATTAACTCTATTTAATTATTTAATTATGTATTGGTTCGTTAACAGTATATAAGCCAGTGATGTCAGATTCCCATCAGCCTCTGAAGAAGCGCATGTACGCATGCGCAAAACGCGTCAGGCTTTTCCTGACTTTGACCTGTACATGTATACCTATGGACTAACCCAATAAACCGAGTGTTCTGGTTACTTCCAGTTTCAGCGTGTCCTATTTTCTCCTATCAATTTGTTATATTAGCGGTTGGGAATACCACCATTGGACTCGCAATACACAAGCTGAATCTCTCTCTTATCAGGAGCCTCCTCCCCCCGCATTCTTCATCCATTGCCCAGCCTCGTCATCTGTGAGGTAACAGGAAGTTCTACAGAGGTTGCGTCTCACACGATACACGTCAACAAGCTCTCAAGCACGCCAAGGAGGACACACATACTGCACCCACACAGAGGGGTCTCATCGCCCATCTGGGAGGAAGTCCGGAGTGAGTCCAGGCACCCCACTTGATGTAGTGGTAGGGTAAGAGCGGTTGTGATCGGTGGTCTTATATAACACTGAAATTAACTTTCTTTTTGATGGTGACTAAGAAAGAAGCAGATACCTTGGATACATAAGGGGGGAGTGAGTCCTAGAGACTTTACAGACTGACTTTGTTCCCTAGCTTACTAATCGATTGGGACTTGCAATAACCGTCATATCAATCTCTTGCTTATACTTTAAAGAGATTTTGGGTTATAGAGACTGAGCACTCCTGTCTTTATTAAGTGATTATAAACATGGACACTCTAATATTCATAGACTCCCAAACATATTAATGCTAAATTAATTGTATGATGACAGCTCAAATGCCTGATGCCTAGGCCAGTAGGATGTGCGTAATATATGGTGTTCCCTCTGATGTTGTCACATAATGTAATGGTGAAGACAGTTCATTTGGGTTTATTTTATAAACTATTTTTTCATATTGTATGATCCTTTCTGATAACTGAGGTCTAGCACTATATATTACCCTAAATATGCTTATTATATTGACAGATTGCTAGTTTGCTATCAGCCTTTTATAGATAGTGGTCAGTTCATGCATGCCTTACGGGGACTTATGCAATGGTATGGAAGTGTAATATGGGGGTTCCACCATTACTTATAAATTAGGAAGTATACCCTATAATATTAATTATTTGCTCTACACGTGATATACATATGCTTACCAATTGTATTCTCCACCCAGCTAACTGATATCAACAGTTATTATACTTTCATTTCTAGTAGACTCAATGTTTGCTATGAAAATAATTGAAGTTTTATATATGTACACGACTTTCATATGCTTAATCAGTGGCGTCACTAGGGGGGTGCGGGAGGTGCACCACCAGAAAAAAATTTTTTTTATTGAAATTCAAAGAAATACAATGTAGAGATGCATAGATTTTTTATTAGAAGGTCCAGCATTTGTGAACATTAGTGGGACTGGAGAAGTTATAGACACTTCATTTTTTTTGCTGCAATTTCCACAAATAGTTTTCCCAGCTGCTTTTGCTTGTTTGTACTTTGCTCCTCCCCTGCCCAATTTTACTATGAATGTTGTGGGCGTGCCGTGGGGCTTGCCTAAACCTGCCTGCCTATCTGTGCTCACTGCTCAGTGACGTGTGGAGCAGTGTAGTCACTCCCTGCTGTGCTGTCTCTCTAAACGTGAACCAGGAAATCGTGAGGGGGATGCCTGGCACCTGACCGCATGACTGTTTGACACTGTCTCTAAAGTGAAGGAGCCACGTATGATGCCCACCAGACCGGTACGGTTACGGTACACCAAGTGCACACTGAAGAGGTAGGAGGAGAGGGCGGGCGGGGATCTGGGGTGAGCAGATTGCAGAGGTAATTGGCCATAAGAAGCGGTAGGCACGTGGCCCGGCGCTGTGCATTGACAGACTTGGAACAGAGGTCAGAGAGCAGAATTTTTATAGTTTGCGCGCATAAACCTTTTCTTTAGTGATTTAGAGTGCTCTGTTAATCTTTCATTTGATGCTCTGTTGAGCAAGGGAGCAGCTCTAGGCATGAGCTTTATAATTAATGCAGTGCAGATTACATATTTTGTATGTGTCTGAGTTTTTGTGTGTGTGTCTGAGTGTGTTTCCAAGTGTTTGTGTGTGCATCTGAGTGTGTTTTTAAGTGTGTCTGAGTGTTTGTATGTGTGTGTCTGTGTTTTTTTGTGTTTGTGTCTGCTTTCTGGGGGGGGTTACCTATTTATCATAATACTCTCCAATAGGTAAATTATGTATTTTGTCATATGAGGTCCAAAAGTGGCCCCCTGGGTGTTATGGAAGGGTTATAGTATACATATATGGCACATTGATAATAAGTTGGTTATTTTACGCAATATCCTTAGCTCCAACTCTGTATTGTTGTTACTAATAAGCTTCTATTATACATCTACCTATTTGAAATGGAGGATTCTAAGCTATAACACTGTCATGTAACCTTGTTTTATATATATATATATATATATATATATATATATATATATATATATATATATATATATATATAATGTATTTGTGCTTTTCCTAAACCTCAATAAAAATTTATATAAAAAAAAAAAAACTGGAAAAAGTAAGCAGTAAAGACCATGTTGCAGCTTTGCAAATCTGCTCCAAAGTTTCATCATTTTTAAAAGCCCACAATGTTGCAATTGCTCTTGTTGAAAGAGCTGTAATACGCTTAGGAGGTGACATTCCTGCCACCAAATAAGCCTTGTGAATCACTTGTTTGAGGCATGAGGACAACGCTACCTTAGTAGCTCTCTGCCCCCCCATGAGTCCCAGAGTAGTAAACAAGCTAGAAGTTTGTCTGAAATCTTTAGCAGCTTGGAAAATTTCAAAGCCCTGACTACATCAAGATTATATAAATGCATACAAAGAGAGAAGTGCTCTACCAGGAATGAACAACAGCTCAGTAGCTTGTTTTATGGAGAGTTACCACTTAGGAGCAGCCTCTTAAAGCCCAGTTGTGCTTTTCATAGAGAATAAAAAAAAAAACTTTCCTGAAGTATATCAGCCTGATCCTGCAAGTAAGGTCAGTCCAGCCCCCGAAACACCAGGCAATTCTCCTCTGAACAAGGAACATGACAACCCCAAATGATAGTTTCAGCCTTCTGTGGGCCCCGTCAGTGAGGTGCACTGTGCAGTCATATTTCTTTAAGCACACTGGGCAAGGAGTCCACGTCTGGTTTCCCCATCACCCATAGGGAGACCTCCCCAGGGTCATAATACAAATGCATACAAAGAGAGAAGTGCTAGGAATAAAAAGCAGCTCAGTAGCTTGTTCTATGGCAACCCTGGGGAAAGTCTCCCTAAGAGTGATGGGGGAGAATGACGTGGGCTCCTTGCCTAATGTGCTTAAAGGGATATGGTTGCACCTCACTAACGAAGGCCAAAGGAGGCCAAAAAGATCATCTGGGGTTGCAGTTTCCCTAGTTAAGAAGAGAAATGCCTGGTATTTCAGGGCTGGACTGACTGTGTTAGGCGGGATCAGACTAATATACTTCAGGAAAGCACAATTGGGCAAAATGAAGCTACTCCCAGATGGTAACCGGGCCATAGAACAAGTCACTGAGCTGTTGTTCGTTCCTGGCAGACTGCTTCTTTTTCTGTTTGTATACATCAATATAATGTAATAGTCGGCCTTAGAGTTAGAAGGATCTGAATGCAATGATGGAACAACAATTTCTTGATTGATATTTGTCGTAGAAACTACCTTAGGAATAAAATCATATTTAGTATGAAGTACAGCCATATCCTTGTGAATAAGTAGAAATAGAGAATCACAAGGAAAGGTTGATAACTAGAACCTCTTTCCTGAATAAATTGCTAATAGGTAAACAACTTTCCAAGATAACAGTAGATATCAATGGAATGCATTGGTTCAAAAAGAGGACCTTGTAATACAGAAAGAACTAGATTCAAATTCCAGGGTGGAGAAATAGGTTTCACAACTGGCCTAATTCTAACTAATGCCTGGACAAAAGTCTGAACTTAGGGAGTTTAGCCAACTACCTATGAAAAAGAACAGATGAAGCAAAAATTTGACCTTTTAGGAAATTAGCGGACAAACGCTTGTCAAGGTCATCCTGAAAAAAAACTGAAGGACTCTAGAAATCCTAAAGGAATACAGAGAAAACCCTCTGGAAGAACACCACTCAAAATAGGTCTTCCAAATCTTGTGATAAATTGTTTGTGTCACAGGCTTTCTGGCCTCCATTAAAGTTTCAGTGACTGAATCTGAGAAAACTATGTCTCAAAACTATGCATTCAACCTCCATACCATTACATTTAGAGATATGAGATCCTGATAGAAAAGAGGGCCTTGAGACATCTGTACTAGATCCGCATATTATGTACTCCAGGCGGGAACAATTAATATTACTGATGTTGTAATGACTCTTGGAACAAGGTCAAACTAAGGAAACAGGCATGCTAGATGAAACTCCAAGAGACATACCAAGGCATCTATTATGTTAGCCTTTGGATCTTGCACAATACCTTAGAAGCTTGTGATTTGAGTGAGAGGTTATCAGATCTAGGTCCTGTAAGCCCCATTTGTTCACTAAACAATCAAAAATGTCCTAATGGAGAGACCACTGTCTTAGATGGACCGATTGACTGCTGAGATGACCTACCTCCCAGTTGTTCACATCTGGTATGTGAACTGCCAGTAGGAAGCAATGATTTCTCTCTGCCTAAGACAAAGTCTGAGACACTTCCCGCATGGCCAGTGGACTGCAGGTACCGCTGTGCTGAAGAGCCTGAAGAATTGACCAAAGTACAAGAATGTAGATTGGTAACCTTGCCTCTAGAGGAGACCACACTCCGTGGGCTCTTCGAGAAACCCAGACTGCCCCCGAGCCTGAGAAGCTCTGCCATTGTAAAAATCATAGCGTGCTGCTGCACACACAATAAACAGTTTCTAAAGATTTGTATACAATAATAGTGTATATAACCGTACATAAAGTACATCACTGAAAATAAAATTCCAAAGAGCAAAAAATGTACAACAGTATATAAAATGCAGACTGACATAAAAAACACTATCTGTTGACATTCCCTGGCAATGATGGGAGTACAATGCTTTATTGACTTATAAAGCAATATTAATAGCGCAGATAGTTATTATAAATTATAATGGTACCACTTGGTATTATGTTCAGTACAATATATAATTGCACATATTATAGTAAATTGGGTACACTGTAGAACACATAAGGATACAGCTGCCTAAAGGTCTTAACAGAAACACCTGCATAGAGGATGTTATCAAAGCTGAACCCTTAGATACGAGATTACGCCTCTGTGTATTACAGCATGTAGTGCATTATCAACAGAGAGTTTAATAATAGTATAAAACTCAATAATAATTGCCACAAAATATGCTGCCATAGTCTTGTTAGCTATTCTTATAATCAGGGGTAAAGTGAATAGGTCCTATGTAACATATACAGTTCATAATTCCTTAGAGGAAGTAAAAATGGTATGGCTGAATTGCATGCACAATTTGAGGTAAATAGCTCTCACAGAGTGTATTGATCTGACATAGTGGAAAAAGCTTGTAAAACACATGTAATGTATGTACAGAGAGGGTTATCAGTAAATGAATCCTCTAATATGTATATTAGTGAGGACATACTAATTTTGTTCCATAGTGTGTAATGGCAGAGTATGTATAAACACCAGACATACAAAAACTATAAAATTGGTAGAAAAAACTCGGTTCCTTTGACACTCTTATTGAAGCTGCATTGCATATGCTCCCAGGCTCCAGGCTCTAGCACAAGTAACTCCCTGGCAGCTCCTACAAGAGAAAGTGCTTAGAAAAATGAGTTACTTACTAACTACTTCAGAAATTACTGCCCTATAAGTT